>NW_009609979.1:56434-85717 GCF_000690535.1 Cariama cristata
CCTATCTACCTTAATTCCAGCAGGTTACAAACCCCTTCACTTCAGAGGTGAAAAAACCCCTCAGACAAACAAGATGCACGGGACCACGGAACCAGCAAGGTCTTCTCTGCCAGGCTGCAGAGGAGTGCTGTTAACTGATTGCCTCTAGTGCCTGCGTCAGATTAATAAGTCTTTTAAGGCAAACAGACTGAGAAATTGCCAGATTCAACCGAAGGCTAAGCTAAAAAAAGAAAATGCTGTCTATGAATGCAGACTAAAGGTGACAGTGATTCAGCACATTTCAACTGATTGCTCATTTAGTATCTCGACTTTTGATTAACTTGTCAGAATGTAGAAAGGTTGATGCTACAGAAATCAGAGCTCGTGTCTTCCCTCCAGGGAAAAAAGCAAAAATAATGGATAATACTGAAAGCAATGAAACAACATGCTCCCCAGCTGCAGCACGGCATTTATTCCGATTACAGCTAGGTTTATACCAGCCTTAGCTTCTTGCTCCAAAGTCAATAAACACAAAGGAAAGGGGAAGAGTGAGGCACAGGAGGCAGAAGGACAATGTCAGATGGCTAAACAAGGGGAAGGAAAAAATTGTAGGAATCAAGACCCCGCTGCACTGTGAGAAACTGCCCCAGGGAATGTCTGTTGCCATCTCAGCCAGGAGAGCTCAAGCTCTTAATTTCCTGTCATCCAGAGCATCTCACACGCTACGGGGCGGGAAGACAACTCTTCAATATTGAACATGCCATCCTTTTGCTTTCAGTGGGAATAAGCCTGAGGTATCTACCATCTGCAAGACCCTGCATTCAGACTAAAGAGCAACAGAGTTGCAGATTCAGCTAGAACATCTGAAACATATGCAGCTTGTGGGATCTTGAGGAGAAAAAGGGGAAAAGAGCATTCGTACTGCCTGGCTTTAAGCATCCTATATGCTCAGTTGAGAGAGAAATACTTTCTGATAGAATGAAGTGCACTCAAAGTCAGGCAATCTTTAAACTCCTCCCTTTGTGAATAACCTCCTGGAGATACTTAGCCGACATCATTCCACAGCGCATTTTTAGGAAGCCCACTCCTCCCCATTTCTGGGCTACAGGACCAGATAGGGTTACGTTTGCAAAGGCAGCATCTGCAGCCAGCTCTTAATGCCGCTACAGCCTGTCAGGGTCTTGGAGACTTTGCTTCCCAGTACACAGCCTAAAGCCGAGGACCCTTTAGAGAAAATACGATGACTAAAAATAAAATTAGCTACCTTCCGAATACTAGCTTGGTTTGTTCAAGCAGGGATGAACACAGAATCCTTGGAAGGAACAGTTCTACCATTTAAGTGGGTAATCCCCCCAAAAGCCTAAAAGTTTTCTTTGGGCACTCTTTGTTTTAGCGAAATCTGATCCCCGATTGGAAAAACCTCACAAAAAAGAACATAAATAAGAAGAAAGTCTTAGTAAGAAGATATTTTTAAATGATCAGCTTTTTCTTTACAAGCAGTCAGGTAAGGCAAGGCATTTTTCACTGAATGCGGGCTTGCTCTTTGGTCTTATAAATTAATTCTCACATGCACTTCTTGCCTAAAACACCGCGAGCTAAACCAGCTCGTTCCCTGCGTCCAGCAGTACTGCTCCACCAGCCAAATGATTGAATCACGCTCCTGCAGCATGCTGAGCTTTTCTGTTCTTTATTACCTAGGCTTTGTCTCCAGGGATTATGAATAAAAGAAACAGTCAAATCCTATGTTAAAAGTTGTACCAATTCCTGCTTTTTTTTTCCCCCCCCTCCACAAAAGTAGTATTTAACCTACCAGCTTAGACCTTTAGTCTGAGCATGACTGGCTATTACTACAATATTTTTATTTCACAGAAATAACGCACTTGAGGAGAAAAAAAGAATTGGAGTACTGTATTTCCCACGAAGGTGGGATTTTTAAGTGTAACGCTGAAGCTGCACGCGCGGCTGTGGCAGTGAGGAAGGCTGCCGGGTACCACCTGCCGAGGTGCCGACTCCGGAGAGGGATGGCACTACTCCCTGCTCCACTGGGAATCCCCGTTCCTCTCCTCCTCACCTCCAGCCAGCGCAGCCCTTGCTCACAGCAAAGCCTTCCCTGGATGCTTCCCTGAGCTCGTCACGAGCTTCAGTTCTCGTGACTGATTCTGTGGTATTCGGGGACACCTTCATTCAGAAAGCGACGGTACAAAAAAGACCTCCTGAGGAAAGGGGTGAGGCTGTAGCCCGGCCAAAGCAGACCCGACGACAGGCTGGCTACAGCAATTCAGAGCCGTGACAGCTTTGATTTCAAGGCTGAGCTCTCGCACAGAATCAAAAGTCAGACCGAATGCAAGTTTAGTAAGAGCACCCAAGTATCTGCGTATGGAGAGAGAAAAGGAGATACCAAGAGTACTCCATAACAAAATTTGATGCATTCAGCCTGAAGCGGGTAAGAAAACATACTGAAGCATCCACCCGTTTGTCCCAGTCCTTGCGTTAATCGAAGAAGATATTGCAACTCCTCCTCCAGACCCACGGAATAAGCTGGAGGGGGACAGCACCCTGACCGCGTGCAACACCAAACAAACTGCAGGTTTATCTGCGAAAGGAACAACCGAGTGATGCAAAAGGCACGGTATTGCAACTCCCTAAGCCATTTCTCAAAGACTTCCTCCTCATCTAAAAACACATATCGACTCTTACAGCTGTGACTTGCATTTTCCTGTTTTTGCACAACATCAGGCTACTAACGGCTCGTAAAACGCTTGGTTTGACAACCCTACAACTGGGCCGATGATCCCTACTCACTTCTAATTCAAATCTAACTTACACCATTTTGGAAGACACGTAGCTTCCAGAATAGGTCTTACTTATTCCTTTAAGCAGCGAGTCCATTGGCAATACTGATAAGGAGTTCAGTTACAACGTACTAGCTGCACACACAAAGATTTTGAAGCTTCAGACACTCCTGCCTCCCCTTCAGAGCTGAAGAGCAAAAGCAAGCATCAAGGCGGCCAAGCAGCAAGAGGATTATATTTGAAAAATTGTTCCTCCCACTTTTTTTTTTTTAAAAAAAACCAAACCAAACAAAAAAACCAAACCACCTTCTCCCAGAGCCGAATGCAACTACCTGCTGTTTGGGAAATCTAATTGTTCAGGATGGTGAACAGCTCAGGCCAAGTTTCTGCATTGGCGTGAATTCAATTTTGCTCCTATAGCTTTCAGTGCCTAGCCAAAGACAGCAGCAGCAAAGGATCATGTGCGTGCGGTTTGGACCACTGCCACATAAAACTGCCGTCCCACTTGTCTCCGACATTGCTAACGGCATGAAAATTGTTTGACAAAACAAAGATCAAATAGTTTTTTGAAAAAATTAGGAGAAACCCTGATGTATGTAACCTCGGCACCTATAAAATGCTAAAAGAATTACACGTTCACAGCACAGGAACATTACCATACAGATTTGATTTCCCATATTGCCAGCAGCAGGGCATTCGAGTTCAGCGGAAGTGATTTGGCAGGTCTGAAAAGCACTCACGCAGGGTCCTACACTTCTGGCGTGCCGTATAACAATATGCAATCAAGGCAATTATTCCTCCTTTATGAGGGCATTTAGTACATTGTACTGTGTCTCACTAGCTCCTCGCTTGCATTCAATTCTAATCCAGCGGCAGTGGTTACGCTGAACAAAAATCATGTTAATTGCAGTCCATTTGTAAGCAAAAAGCTTATCTCCTGCGGAGGCACTCACTGGATAAGATTACTAACGTACAAGTTCTGGGCTCGCTATTGAAAATTATACAAACACATCCCAGAGCACCACAGGACAGCTGAGGCTGGCAGGGACCTTTGGAGACTGTCTGCTCCAACCCCCCTTGCCCTGTCATGGGGCACCACTGAGCTCTGTTCTCTTCACACACCTCTCCGTCAGGTATTTATACACACGGGTGAGATACCCCAAACCTTCTCCTCACCAGCCTGACCTCTCCCAGCTCGCTCTGCCTCTCCTCGCCCCTCGGATGCTCCAGTCCCTTGGTCATCTTTGAGAGTCCCTCCGGACTTGGGAGCCCAGGGCTGGATCCAGCACTGCACAGGGGGCCTGGGGCATCCCACCAGGCACCGTGGACTTGTGCATCTCCAGCTTGTTTAAATGTTTCCTAACCCAATTCTCCTCCACCAAGGGTAAGTCTTCCTTGCTCCAGACCTCCCCTCTGTTCTCAGGGACCTAGGGTTTGTGAAGGCCAGTCTTACCAGTAAAGAGCAAGGTGAAGGCGGCATTGAGCACCTTGGCCGTCTCCACGCCCTTTACCACCAGAGCCTCTGCCCCATTCAGCAGCAGACCCAGGCTCTCCCTAGCCTCCTTCTACCATGGATACAGCCTAGAGACCCTTCTTGTTGCCCTTCATGTCCCTCACCAGATTCAACTCCAGCTGAGGCTTTCCTGATACCATCCCCATGTGTTCAACTCTATGTACACGAACAGATCCATGAAAATCCATGAGAATCTGTTCACTGGAAAGTAAGCATATGCTTAAGGGCTGCTGGATTCAAAGTCCCAAAGCGCACTCTATTTTTCTACATGACTTTTTTTCTTCTTTCCTTCCCCTCTCACAAGGAGATCAACAACTTCACAGCAGAACACTTGCTTGCTTTAAGCATACGTCTCTAAGAAGCCACATCAAATGTTGATACCACCACCTTTTACATATGTTGAAAAGGCCACTGAACACTGGATAACTAGATTTCCCAGTATTTCTCCATCAAGGTATAAACACTTTTTTTGGATTATCTGCAAGGCCAAAGAAAATGGTCGGTCACGTATCAATTTAAAAAGGCGCAGGATTAGCGAGACCGATGCGAGAGCAGTGACTGCACGAGGCGACATGAGCACCCCTGCTCAGGAACCAGGCTGTACCTGCAAATCCCGATTATGGTTTTCACAGAGCAGCTGCAAGAACCGGAGGATGGGTTGCATTATCGAGATCACAGCACTCATCTCCAGGTCATCTTTGTTCTTGTCTGCTGCAGACTGTGCTCCTTCTCCTGCCGAATAATGGTCATCAGGATCAGCCTCCCTCCGGTAAGTGTTGTAAGCCTTTCTTGTAGCTGCAGAGGCCTCCAGTAACTGATCCCGGACCTCCTCGGTTATTTGGGTCATAGGTTCTCTCACTACAACACACAAGAACAGATCTTCCTTAGGCAAAGCGAATAAAGGAGACCAGAAAAATCTATTCACACATTTCCCATTACAGTTTCACACGCAGGCCAGCTATTCATCATCAGTTCTTTTGGTAAGTATGTTTAGTGTGATGTGAGGGTCTTGAGTTTAGAAGGATATCATGTCACACTCTCTGCCCCTGTTATGCGAACCACATTAAAGTTATAACTTCTGGTATTAATTGGTTAGGGCACACACATCTAGCACTATCAGGAGTTACGATAAAAGGACCTGCTAAACAAGAAAACTAGGATTTCTCCACTTATTGTTAGAGAAGGCACTGACCACAACCCACAGTCCAGGGTCGTTACTACGGATCAGATTTGGGCAGCTTGTCACGATAGACAAGGCGGCAGAGTCTCATCTCAGAAATACTTTTCATCATTTCAATAGCACAATCTCACAAATGGATGAAGAGGGGATGAAGCTCTTGAAATCCCAAGCCAGGGCACCACTGATCTCTGAACTTTGCTCTGTGGGATCAGAGATCAGAGCATTATTGCATCAGTTGAAATGAGTTCAAAACACAGCATTTTACTCCCTTGTCACTTCAGAGACAGAACAACTGGGGATTACCTCTTTTCCTGCTCGGTACATCTCTCTCTGAGTCTTCATCTTTCTTTTTATTTCCTAAGTCACTAGTGTTTACTGTGACAGTAGCCTTGATTTCTTGCTGTGCCACTTTCATGCGATCGTAAAAAACCTTAAAGAACTTTTCAGATTTCTTATCTTCCGTCAGTCGGCAGAAGAACGAATGCTGCAGGAGAAAATGGAACAGGATCTACATCTCTATACGCAGGTTTGAATACAGATTATTTCACCTTTCTGCACAACATGATATCCTGAAGGACTGGGAGGTTAATTAGTTTTCAGTAAACCAAAACCTAGAGCAATGGAAACTCATACTTTATTGTTAAGGAAGTCCAAGTGTCTCAGCTACATTAACTCCCTTATTAACAACTTGCAAATATATTTGTAAAGAAAAGCGAGTGCAATAAATCACACTAGCCCTAATGCATTTAGGCAGCACACTTCTCTCTCAACAACGGAATTAAGGTAAGTGCAGTGAATTCAGGTAAGGTAAGGACAATGGAATTATCTGTAATTTCATTCTCAGTTCAGAAGGAAAAGAGTATGAGCAAAATACAGAGGAAAAAGAACTGTCCTGCCTTCCCACCCTGAAATCAAAGGGACTGTGACTCATAACATGCAATAGGCGATGTTAATCACAGACCAAAACCGTACAAACAGGGAAATGTAATGAGGGACATTTTGTGCTAAGTTTCCATTGCCCTGTCCGCAGCAGACTTCTTAAAACTCCTTTCAATTTCTACTCTAATATATCTCTAAGTGACAGAAAAACTCAAAGCATTGACTACTTTTAAAAAGGCTTATTAATGTTCTTCTGCCCATATGTGCACAGAGACAGAAAGTTCTTCCTAAAATTGAGGAGAATACAAATCATGTACAGGTCAAAAAGGAGCCAACACAGTGAGCGATCAGACAATTCTTGATGAAACCAATATGCTGTTACATAAATCAGGACCAGAGCTTAAACACAACCGAAGGATGAACTTGTAAGTGGGTCACCTTATGCAGAGTATTATGAAATTAGTTAGCATTCTGCAGCAGCTCACGATCCAACAGCTTTACATGATGAATAGGAATGAAGCCTGATTTATTGAAAAAACAAATTAAAATGGGAACAGCAATATATATTCTGCCCGCTTTTCTGCGAAGCGGAGCACACAAGGCCGTCTCTGGTATGCTTGCCTTTGATCACTCCCAAGCAGCTGCAGTCAGAAGAGCGCCAAATGACTTTGAAACGCTAGTAAAGTTGCGTCTTTGATTACAGAGGAGGAGCACTACTATTTAAAGAAGTTGGTCAATATTCACAGGAGATATCACTCTCAGCACTGCAATACCTTCTACCTGCCCAGAGCATCTCAGGTAAACTCTTAAGAGTTCGTTCTTACTTCTACTGATTAACAGAGAGGAGGGAAAGGAGAAGCCAGCACAGGCATCACAGGTCCGCAAAGCCAGCCAGGCTGGTACCTTCTCCTGACCTCCATTCAAACAGACGTGCCGGAGCTCTGCAAGAGATGCCTTCTACTGAAAGTCCTTGCAACAGAAACGGTGCTGGGCCCTGTGACGCAACATGAGATGATCTGGGCATCCAATTCATTTAATAGTATTTGCAGAATTATTCTCCAATCCAACACTTTATATCAAGAATTTTAATTTTTTTGATAAAACATACCCAAATAAAAAGATCCTTTGTCTGAATCACTGTTTACTTATCCAGATTTTTTTTTTTTTTCAAATCTAAGCTGGTTCTTTGATCTGCCCAGACCTAGAAGACAGAATATTGTCAAACTAAGACATAACCAAGAGATGCATTAACATGGTTTCCCTGAGCCGCTGCCCAGGAACCAAACCCGGGGCTGGGTTATTTAGACGGCCAACCCTTTGAGGCACGCTCTGTTACTTGGTAGCTACAAGTACAGACAGAGGAAGAGTTTGCATCTCGGTTGCATCCTGAAAATTTTACTCTCCCAGGATTACACAATGAGCATAGCAATAACAGTATTTTACAGGTAGACCAGCATAAACCATCAGTTCTAGAAAGGGTAACTGTTCTCTGAAAAATAACATGATTTGCTCGTCAGGCGGGCGATGGTTGTCACCTGGCTGCACATCTCAAGAGCCTGCACAGGAGGAGTTTCCCTGTGACGAAGCAGCGGTGAAGGAAAAGCTTTTTTTAACGAACCACACTGAAGAAATACCTTGTACGCAACTAATTGTTACTTGCTGACAGGCTTGATTTTTGTTGTCTTTTCAAGCTTCTTAACTGACTTTCCACTGCACTTCAGAGAAAAAAACCCAAATGAAACGAACATTTCCAGTAAAGCTTTCTTGTGCGTGCTGTGCATACATTCAATGGTTGTCACCAAATGATTGTTTCAGTTTAGGTCAGGATGCCTAACACCTTCACACATATGAATCAACCACATGCCAGCTATCAAAGATATGGTATTTTAAGAGGTGTGATCTTGCAAGTTGTGCTTGAGCAGGTAATTGGTGGTGATAATTCTGACAGAAATCCTGAAATTTATTTACAGATATAGCCTCAAAGCAAAAACTGGAAAAGTCTCCCTTTTTAAAATGGAAACGGAGTGGCCATTTTAGACTACCGTATGCCAGGGTCGGTCCTGGCTTACACACTGACGTCGTGCAACCACAAGCAAGACTGCAGAAAGAGCAAGCATGCTAGGAGAGCAGCCTGGAACGAAGAGAAGAGCGAACCTCTACACTCATACGTGGTTTTGAAGAACAGTGCTTTTAACGTACCACTGACGCTGGAGCATTTGACATCAGCTGCCCCTTTGAGGGCTCCCAACAAAACTGATGCAAACCCAAAAACCAAGCATCTTGTCAGCAAGACAGAGCACTGCCCTCACTGTGCACCAGGCAGAGAAGCCCAGGTTGGCTCCTCACCGCCCAGACAGACCCTGCTGATGTAGCCAGCACCAAACTGGGACTTGTGATCTCCTAGAAACCTACTGTAGGGCAGGGAACTGTGACCCGTAACGTACCGGTATGTGGACCGTATCTAGTTATCCCAGTACGAGGTATCAGAGGAAAAGCGACCTGAAAGGCAAGGGAAAATACGAGCTCCATCTCGTACTCGAGATGCTGCCAGTGGACCGGTTGCCTGCTCTTACAGAGTGCTAAAATCACGCAGTATGAAACTGTATTTTATTTCAACTGTGTTCTGTTAATGACTGTTAAGAGTCGTTGCCACTAAACAAGCGCCATCGCATGACACACACAAGATCATGTGATGTGCTTTATGAATGCCAGGTTCAGCAAACGGCTTTACAAGTACACGCAACTCAATGAAGCGCAACACATCTCCAGAGCACAGCAACCAGCCGATTAAACGAACCAAGACTTCTCTGATGCGAGAATATCAGAGATAATGTGATCGCAATTAATTACACAGCCACAGAATGACAGAAACTCACAAACATCTGCATATGACATGCACAAGGTTCTAACACGATAGCTACGCTCGCCACGCGCAAGGACACCAGCGAAGAGGTCTCTTTTTAAAGACGGAGCAACTACCACCTACACGAACTCATTCAAAACTAACTTGGGGAAATGGAAAGAGCTTTGTTAAGAAACACAAGGGGAAAATCATCTTGCATAGAAGTCTGCCAGTTCAAAGTCTTGCAGGTAATTAGAAAATACATATATTTTTGTGGGGCACTGTTTCCATGCAGGTATGAAGCACTAGGCAAGCAGCAGTACGCTGCTTCTTTTACAGGCGTATGCTACATCAAGAGTTATGATGCGCCTGTATTTGTTTCAAGGGGATGGAAGGAGATGAACCCAGCACGGGCACTGCATGTCTGCAAAAAAACACAGAGTCCTCCTCCTGACGTCCAAAGTGGTCTATTAAAATACCACAGAGTAAAACAAATAACAACACCAGGTACAGGAAACCTGTGGAATAACTTCTCCTTCCTTCTCTTCTGTATCACCCAACTCTGCTCCTAAAGAAATCCAACCAGAAACCTCACGCACAGCAGAACGTCCCCCTTACACCTTTGCCCCTCCAGCATACTGCCTCCGAGCCAAAGGAGGACAGTAAGTAAATACCATCACCATATCATCTACAATTTCATTTCCCTGGTCCACGCAAAACATGTTGCAGAAGAAAAGCTGCAAACCAAGGGACCGATTTCAATAGAAAATAAATTGAAGGCCAAGTTTAAATTGCAGTGCATTGATCAGCTACAGCTCGGTCTACCCTCAAGCACCTTCAGCCCTTCGCTCTCGGTCACTAACTGAGCCCAAAGTTGTGTTTAAGTAATGCATCTTTTTGAGAAACGCATCCTATCTTGCTTTAGAAGACGCTGGAGATGATGAACTGTGTCTGTCTGTACTCTGTTCCAGTGGTTAATAATTGTTAGAAGAATGTGATTAAGCTCATTTTTTCTGTCACTAACTTCCAGTCACTGATTTTAACTTTTTTTTTTTTTCAAGTTTATGTCTCTTCTGTAGTTACTCCCAAGAACTTGGTATCCTTTCCCCTTCAAATTATTTCCATACACTGTTAAATGTTTATCTACCTTTTTTGCTAAACCGAAAGTACTATTTTTGCTTGCTGGCTTTTTATTCAGAATGAATATAAGTTTCTGTGGTGTTTATTTTTTTGGCACGTTCTTAAATATTGCACATCACTAACAATCCGGATCATAGAACCACATTTAAAAAAAAAAAAAAAAAATCAGCAAAGAATAGGTACATTTCCTAGCATTACCGCTTCACCTCTTCTCCCCTCCTGCCTTTCCTTCCAAGATCTTTGACATATATAATATACATCATTTCCAACGATGAGTGGAAGAGAAGCTCAGCTAACTACCCAGCAGTTCAAGGGAGTGGGATTAGAGGCATGATAACCACATGGCACGGACAAATGCTCCTTAACGCGTCTCACCTACCAGTAATTGGTAGCAAACTGTTTTTTTATCCAGCAGAGCTGACATCTGCCCTTTGGAGAGCGAAGCCATAAAACACAGCAGATTGATACCTTCTGTAAGGTGTACAGAATATAGACCCAGCTAACTAATCCACTACTAAATTTAACTAACCCACAATAAGTTTAACAATGAGGAAGTCTGTGCCCAGTGCAGGATTGTTAAATGGGGGGGAGGGAAGAACCATCTGAAGCCAGCTTATTTCTAGTTCCTGCCTTTGAAAGGCTTATCCAGTTTTGCCCGTGTGTGCTGTCACCTTTACTAGGAACACCTTCCTCCAACGCTGTTGTTACCTGTTAGCTGGATCTGCCCCAAAGTCACAACGGTCTTGCCAACCAAGAAAGGGAACAACGGTTTGATTGCTTTGCATCGAAGAGCTTGGCTTTCTGCCCCGGACTCAGTAATTACAGGCTGGGCTGTATGCACCATCTGAACGATCACGACGTGAGCAATATAACCAAAACCTAGTAGCAAGCATTGGGTTTAAGATGCATCTGCTGAGACGCGTGCTTACTGCTGAAGGAAGGGCGGCATGACTCCAGGCAAGCCTTTGGCTGCAGACCCAAACCGAGATTGCCGTCATCCTGCGGCCGACCGAGTATTTTCTGGACCACACCCTCTGTAATTCACAAAGCTGTTTCAACAGACCACAGTCATTAAGTCCGGCCAGACCATCCCAGCAGATCCCAAAGCGTTCCCCAGGAAAACAAATATTTGAATACTAATAAATAAGGGAAAGCAAAGCTCCAGCAAACACCTCACAATTTAAAGCAAACCGTTGTCATCTCCCTCCCCACTTCTCTAATGCCAGTGAACAGAAAATACCCCATGAACTTGACCAGTCAGGGCTATTTCAAAGAGGAAAGTCCCTCCAGATACAAGAGCAAGATCAGCTATCTGGCTTCGATTCAGGACATTTTATTCCAATACTAGACAGAAATTATTAAGGGGATGTTAACTTGCTTGGGTTATCCAGACAGGCTGCCAGCATGAACTAATGCAAAACTTCTGTGCTACTTCATGTTTGCGGAAAGAGCTTGCCACCCCCGTACCGTTTCTTATAGCTGGACTACTTCAAAGCAGCCACATTTCAAGAGGAGCTGCACCAGCACAAGCACTGAATTAAGTACAAATGCCAACCTCTTACGTTCTGCCTAAACATATTGCAAGGGCTTCCACTGCAGAAAAATGTAAACCTAACTTTGCTTTCTCTCCCTCCTCACTTATTTATTTTAAATATCACCGATCCCTCTCTTTTCTTGAAATCTTTCATACATCCTGGTTCCCTAAAGATCCATCACTCTGGGGCGTGAGTGATAGATATCATTAGTCTTGCATAGCTTAAGGAAATGGCAGCTGAAATATTTCATGCTGAACATACTTCACAGTTTGAAATAAACCCATAAGGAAAATCTGCCAGAACACCTCAATTGCCTGGTATTTTTTGCAAACTGTAAAATCAACTTTGTCCTGAAAGCAGAAGGGGGACTTCCCAGCTCTATTTTCCACAAAGACGACAAACTCTCTCTGCCATGGGCATCCACACGCCATCCTGCAAGTCTCTGCTCTTAGCCGGGGATTCTGTCCCCCCTTACAGAGGACGTTTTTGGAGGGGTACGACGGCACACAGACTGACCCGTATGAACGCTCGTCTTTCCCAGCCAGCTTTAAATGAAAGCAGCAGCAGAATTACACCACTCATTTTGGGAAGAGTCCTTATGTCCTATACGTTCTCCTACTGCAGCACCTAAAATCTTGATGCAATTTAAAGTCATTTCACAAAGAGGAAAGTAAAAACAAACCTCACAGAGATACGGTCCCCTCGTGCCCTTCCAGAGCCAGTACAAAAGCCCCAGGACAGTGAAGTGACACTGGATGATCACCAGAAGGTGAAGGCACACCGGGGGAACGACAGGTAGAAACGTGACTGCTGGGTTTGGGGTTCAAATCCCCCCGCAGACGGAGCAGATGGTCTCCAAAGCGTGGGAGACTCGGGGGCCTGACCTGCTTTCAGCACGGAGCCTTATTTGAGTTCCTCCTGCAGGCGTGTGGGAGCACGCACCCACCGGGTCACTCAGTTAATCTGTGCAAGGCTCTTCCATGGCAGGAGCATAAATCCCACTTCCTTACCGACCCAGCCAGCTCTGTGTAGGTGTGAGAAACAAGGAAGTCTGCAGACTCCCCAAAAGAGGAGGTGGTGGGGGGGGTAAGTGTAAGATCTTCTTGAGAGACAGAGGAATTAAAGAAAACCATAGCAACAAGTCAGTCCACCTACCCAAACCACCCACCCACCACCAGTTTCATTTGCTGACGCACTTCAAAAACAAGCTGGCTCCTACCCGCTCTGGAAGGTGAGCAAGCCCTGAGAGCTCATTAAATTCCCTTCTCAGCTACTCGTGTATGCCTGCAGCTAGTGAGCAAGGGGGATATAAATAGAAGTTATATAACGTCGCTTTGTTGATTCCTGTGCTTACCAAGGAAAAAAAAAAAAAAAAAGGAAAAAAAGCAGCATGACCTTGTTTTGCTGAATAGCTTGCCTCTGCCTGCCTGTGGAGGACTTTAATCCGGCTAGGGATCATCTTAAAAGTTTATGTTGGACCTGGATCCCATGGAGAGGAATAGGGGGAATTAGTGATTTACATCCCTGCTCTTACAGGACCAGGATTGCACCAGAATGCCAAGAGAATTGCCACATGAGAGGTCCGTGGTACCCAACAACCACGAACGATACATGGCTACCAAGGCTGGAGGACAAGCAACGCAGCTGAACCCTGACGTAGCACCTTTCCTCTTTTTTCCCCACCTATATTACTCGATCACACAGATCAGCACTTCAAAAATCCTCCCTTTCGGCAAAAAGACTGAAGGATGCCATGATACGGGAATATTGATGGCCCAAATATACTTCAACAAGTAGTATCAGCTGCAGCTCAAGTAGACAGACTACGTGGCATCGTTACGATTTCACCTATGCATCTTACTGCCCCCAATAAAAATGACATCATCTCCGCAGGAATGATTCCTCACAGTTTTTGGCTCTGTCTCTCAGTGCATTATTAGTAGGGCTTGTTTGTTTTTAACATGGTGGTATCCAACAGCTAAGTGAGGCTGAGACTTCACTGTGCTAAATACATTAAAATACATGTGAAAGAGACAGCTCCTACAGGCTTGCGATCTTCAGTCTCCTCACGTGCTGCAGATCAACAGAGCATCAGGACGTAGATTGCCTCAGCGCCGACTTAATTACTCATGCAGGTTCCATGCCTCGCTTTGAAGGTAACCGCGCTGTGAAGGAGGGGCTGGATTTGCAGCATGCTTCCTTTTGGACAGGGCTCTCTTTCACAAAAGGACAAGATCACTGCCCACAGCTGAATGCGATGGTTGATGTAGGTCCTTATCGACATTTACTTTTTTTTTTTAAATGTCACATTCTAAAGTAACATACTCGGAATGTAAAACAAACAAACAAACAAAAAGGTGTATTTTATCTTGAGAAAGACTCATTGAAATGGTGAAAGACATAGGTGATGACTTCATACGTGTGGATAGCTTGCTGGTTTCTGCATTAGTTTCCTGAACAGGTATTATTAAAACAAATTAAAAAAGATATGACATCCTATATCAAAGAATTCTGCCTGTTACAAACAAACAGTAGAAATTTTAAGAGACTTCTTTTAATCAATGATCAAAAGTTCTCAAGTTCTATTTACAAAAGTTTAGGGATCCAAGGATGATCTTGGCTTTGAAGCGTTTACCATCACATAGGATTTTGTGTGCTCACAGATGTCTGTGACTTGTAAGTAGTAAATCTGGTTTAAAAAGTCGAAACCACAAACCTAAAGCACCATTGTGTCACTAAATCTACATTTTACATCACCAATACTTCTATAACATTTTGTAAAACTTTCTCCCAATTTTGAAGGGCAGTTGCAGTCATGCAGAAAAAGAAACTAAGTGTTTTGGCAACCGAATAGGACAGGACACATTTAGGCCAACAGGGAAAGTGAAAAAAAAAATAAAGCAGGTTGACTGGCTGGTTCCAGTTATTTCACTGTTGATCTTTTTAGTGTCGCTTATCCTTCTGTTTTTGTCACAGTATTTCACAGCTGACGTCACAGCAATTGTGCATCAATTCTGCACTTATTAAATAACAATCTGTCACCTTTGGACAGTCTGGGGCAAAGTTCAGCAGAGACCACAATTCACCGTGCTGGAGTTTTCTTACTGGTGGCAATGCATGAGGAGAAATGTTGACCAAGTCCAAGTCCGCGTATGGTGCAAGACAGAGCTGGAGACAGGAGAGCTGTGTTAGTCCAGCCTTTCACCCAACCAGTATTTCCTACTAAAGCAGACTACTGAAGAGCTGGCTGCTGTGATTTCTGGTTGTCTCGCTTCTGCAGAGCCCCGCACAGTACTTCTACATGGGCAGCAGGGTACCATGCGGCCGTAGCCCCCAACCCTAAGGAATACTCGAAGGAGAGCACACAAAATGCACGGCTCCTCTTTGCAGGCTGAACTGAAGAGTTCTGGAAGTTAAAGCAACTCAAAACCACATGGCTTTTTGTACAGTCACACCTCAAAGGAGCCTCACACATATACGGTGAGCTCCAAACCTTGGCTCAGCACACAGATTCACTCTTGCCGTGCTGTGACAGACACACTACCACAGGCTCCTCAGTTGTATCTCGAATCGTGGTGCCCCTGGTCCTCATTGCATACTCAGCTGCTGGGGCTAGGAGGGGTGTAGAGCAGACTCCATCATCACCTCTGTGCAAGAGCAGCGACTCTGCTCAGATGCCTTAAAGCTAGGAGCAAATTCCACTTCTTTCCTGAAAAATAATCACCTTTTCCTTGGGTGCTGACTCCCATCACCTCATCCTCTGTGTTTGCAGCTCACCTTGGGAAGAACTGTGGCTGAAGGGGGAAAGGCGGCACCACCGCACTTCGAAGTAATAGCTCTGCATCACATCACTTTGGGGTAGTGATTAAAAAAATGCCTGGAACTAAACTAGTATCAATCACCTCATTTTACCTTCCCTTGCTGAGAACACTAACATGGGCTTGTGGGTAATTTGTCACACAATCTAACTTTTGGGAAGATCCCTAATTAAACAAGCAGACCAAAGTCTCCACGGACAGGCAGTTATGCAAGGGATTTGCCATTAACTTCCACCAACCAAGGAAACCTGAACCTCTACGGAGGTGAGGCAGAGTAACAGCGTATATAACTTTTATTTAGCACATGAGAGACAAGCGTTACAAGAGAAGTCCTCAGCAATTTCCTCCACTGTCATTCATTTGCCAGGGTTGCTTAACAGAGGGAAACTCACTGCGCTGCAGTGTGTGCCGGGAATGGACCAAGCTTTTGTCTCTTCCAAAGAGGCAGCTCTGCGTGCAGTTTGCCTACGAGCAACAGCACCTGGCACGCAAGCTCCAGCAAAGGGCACCCAAGCCAGCACCCTGGGGGGACGGGTGCCATGCCCTGGCCGGCAGCACCCCGCATGCAGGGCATGCTTGCCCCTCGCCATTTCGGAGGAGAGAGTGGGGCCGGCAAGGCATCGCTTCCCAAGGCTGCTCCGTGCAGAACCGCTGACACCAGCTGTCTCGAGGTGGATGCTGAGGGTTATATAAATTAATAAAGGGGTTTATGTAATTTTCAGTTCAGTGAGCTGCAGCATTTGTCAAGTTAATTTGTTGTCCAGTTTTGACCCTGTGGTTCCACCTCCGCTTCTGTCTCCTTACAAATGAGGGCAGGTTTCCCACTGAAAACCAGAGCTCCTGCTGTGTGGGAGCAACAAGCTCACCGGACCCAGCTACCACACTTTCATCACCATCTCTGTTACCAAAGAACCTGACAGCATTTCTAAGTGAATTCCAAAAACTAAAAATAACCCAGGAAAGTTTCCATCCAGAGCGCTTTAAGTGGGCAAAGACCTCTGTCCTTCTCCCAGAACAGTTAATTTATCACATCCATGTTCAGCCCTAAAGGAAAACACAGAGCAGCATTGGACTCAATGTGCCATATACTACCAAGTTTAGCCTCTTTCCTAAGGTAAACCGGGAATATTTTTTCTTGTCTTGCTTCTCCTCCACATTAATTTTCTTAACAATACAATAAAAAAAATTTCACTCCTACCAATTATAATAAGGAACATTTCTAGATTTGCTTTTCTGCTAGAGTTGGCAACCACCTACTTTGCCTAGCCTTAATATTGGCCTTGCATGTATCTAATGAAACAGTAACACCTATTCCAGTTATCCCTTCCCAACACCATGGGGATCTGTTCTCCCACTGAAGCTCATGGGAGTTACCTGGGAACTCCCATTATTAACTGTATTACAATCATCGCATGTGCAAGTTCCTGTGTGTCAGTGCAAACCTTTTGCTTAACTTCAGGCCGAATTCATTTCCCGTGTGAAAACTCGGAGTTAAGAAAATGCCATGCAGGGGTGACACATTTCTGGCTTTGCTGCCAAAAAGCCTTTTTACATAACCTGTCCCCATCCCACCAGTTTCCTATTCTCAAAAGTCTGTAGATACAAGCAATTTAAGTTCAGTAAAAATTATTCAGACTGAGCAAAGAATGAACTTGTTCAGACTACTATAAATCAAGAGCTGCTAATAATACTCAAAAAAATTGTGAAATGAAGATAAACTGTGTTAGACCTCAAAGACAAAGCTGGCCGATTTGGCTAGGTTGACTTTCACAATGACAAATATATCTGATGCAAAATGAACAGAGTTACTAGCCCAGAGACTGAAGATGACTCTTCCACTGGCAGTTACTGGAAACTGCAATAGAACTTCAGAAAATCCAGTCTGCAGGTTGCAGAGCTTGTGAAGCCCTAGCTACCTAATCTGTAAAACTTACCAAAAGACCATAGATTAGAGAAAGATCAGGATAAAAGACCATGGAAAGTACTGGGTTCATTTTCGTAAGTGCATCTAGTTTCCAGAAGCAGACAAATTTTGCAGTGTATTTCGTAAAAATGAAATCTTACTAAGTAGGAGACCATCACATTGCTGCACTCAATAGATCTTTACCGTAGCGCTGCAGTAAAAGACTGCCTTATAAAACCCGTGGGATGTGAAGCTGTGCAGACTAGTTAAGTACCCCAGGCAGCTCTCCCGAAAAGGCAGCACTCCCAAACAGCTGGGCTGCACCCAGAGCCTTCTGTATTTTCTGGGTCAGCAGATAAGCTGTTCTACCTATGTGAAGAGAAAAGCTTGGTTACAAGAATTTACTGTCTCAGGACACCGGTTTAACTTGGACATCATTCAGCAATTACTCTGGGAGATACAGACCTGAAATCATGACTTTACTAAAGAGTAAGCCTCCACCTTCGCTTTGATTCACCAGCATTGAGCCAGCTGTTCTCCCAGAAGCTAAGCTTTGTGGTTGGTGGTTTTTTTCCCTTAAAGTTTTACTTACTTGGCTTTCATGACTAAAATACTACTGAAAGATCAGAGCGCTGAATATGTGCTGTTCTTGACTGACACTGTAGTAGTCCTCACGGGCCCCAACTGTGCGAGAGCCAGTGCAAGTAAAGCAAGGCACCAACCAACTCTCTACCCAGCACCAGGAGAGTAACTGATACAGAGGCAAGTCAGGGAACGTCTCTGTGCACTGACAAACCTGCTTTTTTGCCTTTTGCTCTCAGGCCACTGGATTGCCATAGCACAGAATATCTACATCACAACTGCTCCGTAGGATATTTTCAATAAAGTCTCATCTGTGCTTTGCATGCATGAGTAAGAGCTCCTGGGTGTGCCCAAGACCTCAGAGCTTACAGCAGTAGCTGTAGGCATCACAAGTCATTTGGTTCCTAAAACATCCTGTACTTAAAAGCAGCCTACACCAGAGACCCCCGTCCCAGCCCTTCACTGCTGCATGAGAGCACGTACACACACCAAGTAACTGCGGGCTGCCTAGAACATTTTCTAAAGGTAAAGTCAGCTGCCAAGCACTTATTTGTGAGTGGGAAAGGACGGAAAATAGTTTGTCTGGTTTGCGGAAGTGACATCTATAAAGGCAAAAATGCACAGAAACTGGCAGGACCGTAAGGTACAGATGTGAAAGCGTTACGCCATTTGCCATAAGCATCCTATGCCAACAGCTCATTCCTCACCACGTAGTTATTTTACAGATTCCCAGCTCCCAGTTAGACAGCAAACGCAAACTAAAGAATCTCCCTTTTTGATGAAAAAAGGTGTCTTTGGAGATGGATTGCAGATTTCCCTGTTTGTTTTGACCAGATGAGCTAAGGAATCTGCTTCCAACGCTGATTCACACACCGCAGGAAGTGAATTTTTTCAGTCCATTAGTTTTAGGGTCCAGCACAAGCAAAGGACCTCTCCACATCAGGCTGGTGCAGAACTTGTTTTTCCTTCCAGCATGACAGTGTGAGGTTACCTGAGGCTCCCTGAGACCTAGGAAGATGAAAGCTCAGCTTCCTTGACATTGGAGAAAAGCAAGAATTTTAAAGGAGTGACTCCCCCAAGGAACATTAATCCTGTCCTTGCAGTTTAAGGTGATACAGGATTTTAAATGCTCAATTCCCACTTTGTCTTTTGCAAAGAAGCTTCACTCTAGAGCATACACACATGGGAAAAAAAGAGGGTACTGATTACAGAGACAGAGTGAAGGAGCCCAAAAGTGTTCCCTCTCCTCTGAAGGGAAGTTTGCATGAACACAAGAGGTGCTGCTGTAGAGATCTAGTGCATGTTTTAACCATAACGATCAATTATAACTAGTTATGATTCAGCCTCGCATTACACTTAATCCAATCTCACCACATACTGCTGCCCAGAGGATACAGCTCCTCTTTTGCACTTCTCTGGTCAGGTTTGAGCCAGACATTTCTATGGCATCAGACTGACTTTCCATCAGATCAACCACTTAATTCAACTCACCCCACAGCTGCACGAGCCATAGGAAGAGGGGACAAGCAGAGCTGACCCGAAGAGGACAGGCCGTTTTGGCAACAGCCCCCAGTGAGATCAGATTAAGCACAACGTGGAGCACTACCCTCAGTCTGGTCAAACATTTCTTGCAGAAGTTGCCACGCAGGCCTAGTTAAGGATAATGTTCTAAGTGCAGTGGCTCTTTGCTGCTGCCGCGATACCAGACACAGACTGCATCTTTTGGTAGTTTGGTTTCCAGGGCAGAGAAGTCAAGGACTGAGGAGTGCTTATACCATACAGGGAACAGTCGGCCATATATATAAGAATTTTTTAGTTCTCTTTGCTGAAGCTCTTCTGAAAGCGCCAGCGTGTTTTAAGTACCTAAATCAATGTTCCTAATTAGGATGCAGCACAAATGGCATCAAATTATAAGCCTAAATCTGTATGTATATAAAACATTTGGATGTATCACTTCTCCGAGTGAAAGGAACAATCTGCAAAATTGACCTTCTTAAACAAATCACCAATTGTTTTGTTCAGACATGTGAAACATTGCAGCGGGGTAGGAAAGGGGTAACTTCTGGAATAGCTATGTATAAAGCCCATTGTCCAAGACTGTTTCAGACTGTTTGCAAACAGAACACACGCAAAGTCAAAAGAATAAGATATTACATGTTCAGTAATCTTTGTAGGCATGTTTCGCTGTGATAAGGTTTTACTTTCTGTTTGGAGGAACACCGTACAAGCTAGTTGGTATAAGTTCATTAAAATCCATACTAGGTGCAACTGTGATTTAAGGAAAGCAAGCCCTTACTGAAAACTCATAAATGACGGACAGCAAGAATACGGAATGGTGGTGAGTCTGGAGTGAGTTTACTGTTATTTTAAATTCCAGTCTGAAATCTAACAGCTAGTTGTAAAAGTCTGAGCATGTTGCAGTTGCTTAAACTTACTCATAAAAGTAGTCACATTAACTTATGCTACAACGCTGTTTTGTTATACATTCCTCTATATTGCCCTGAAAAATATCTCGATTACCAAGCGCCCATGCAAACATTTAATAAGTTAACTTTTGCATGGTAGATGCTGATATTTTTCTTAATTACAGGTCAAAGATCATTTAGTCATTTCCTCTCCCATCTCCTTAACCTCCTCAGGTTTCCTGGATTTCATAAAAACATTTCCCTTCCCGATGTGTTTTAGTTATAAGCTTGACATTTTCCATTTCCCTACCTGTATTGTAGTGTTGCCCCCTTCCAGAAGGGCAATGGCTAGCAGGATGCTCTCATGGAAGACTCTGTCACTGGTGGCATTCATGATGAGATCTATGACCAGGTTGGATGCACCTTCTTTATCCAGATGACACTGGACATCTGCCAAACTCATTTCACCTCGGCTCATTGAACTCGATCCGGAGCTTCCTCCTATAAAGGTGATCACGAGAAACAGGCTGAGATTCGAACCCTGCCATCCTACGGCGATAGCACCTCTCTTCTGGTTTAAATGATTAACCTATCCTGAACAAAGCGCACATATTTATTAACAGTGATGAACTCAGCTCCTAGCCTTTCTGCAAGGAAGAGTTCATAACTTCAAGCGCATATTGGGCACATTGTAAGGTGGGCACTTAACATCGCTTTAACGTGTGCGAGTCTGCGGGAGGGAGGAGAGCTGGGGCTGGCAATGGGAAAGGGTTACTGCCACTGCTGCCTTCAATAGCAGCAGAAGATGGGAAGAGGGCTGGTGTACTGGAAGAGGACTCTGGAAACAGCGTGAATTCAGGGATACAAAGAGGTAGAGGCTCTGCAGGACCAGTGAGGGGACAGAGAAGAGGTGAGACAAATTCCAGAGGATGGCAAAGCCAGTGCTCTAGAAAGTGGAAGAGTATGGCAGGTAGGCAGCACAGCACAAGGACAAACAAAACCTATCAACTTCAGAAAACAAGGGGAATTGGGTTGTTTTGGTTTGTTTCTGATCAGGTCTGCTTTCAACAGGATTACCCGCTGTCTTTATTTTCAACAGGCAAAACCCACTGAACGGTGTTCTCACAAAACGTCCTTGTCATTACTGACTTTTTTAACAATGGTCTCAAATTAAATTAACTGTACTTTGTAACTGACTCCAAACCGAATTGTTGCTCATCCTCTGTAATACAATACAATGAAATACTTTTATTTCAGATATTGTTAATAATCTGACATCCTTATGAGCACATTTCCCCAATATTATTGCAAATATTAAATTGATCAGGTTTTCTAAGTACATTCATTCAAAGCAAAGTCACAAAATTCAAGCCAACCCAAGACAGTCTCTGGAAAGTATAAAAAGCTCTGCCTGCTTAATTTGAAAGTACTTTCTCAAATGCAGTCAGGAGAAAAAGAACACTGCTCTCATCTGCATGAGGAAAAAGCAGCTGACACGATTAGAGACTGGAAAGTGATGCTCTGCTCAGCCTAAGGTGGAATCCCTCAAGAAGACTTAAAACATGTTGGAGTTTCTAAAGCCAGAGATGACATGCAAGCAGGACTTCTTCCCCATCCATGTGGATAGTTTCTTTTTTTGGATTTCGTAGAACAGAACAGTAGGGAGGGGAAAAAATCCTAAACTATTTCACCTGTAAGATACAGACACAGACACCCAGCATCTGGCAAGGCAGATCACATGAACCACTGATGAGCAGGAGCACGTCCTACCTCCTGCCCCGGCTTTGCTGGTGCCTCCGGCAGACAAGGGGCCGTTGCCAAAGGTGGTGAGGCTCTCGCGCCGTCCCGCCGGTCTCACGTTGCCGTAGTAACGGTTGACCAAAACTTGCCTGAGTGCCTCACCCTTGATTCAAAGAGGACAATGAAATCATGATTGAGCTTAATGAATAAACAAACTACTAATATTCAGTAGCAAGGGGACTGCTGTTATCATTGGCCTACTGGCAGTGCGGGAGGGGGAACCGAAACCCTGGAGATTTGGAAAAAATCCACTGAGCATCTCCTGATGTGCTTGGGCATGCTGGGACACTGGGGGGCTATCATGGGGCTTAAATAAGATTACGGGTTCTCAGCACCAGAAACAGCTACAGTTGAGTTTTTGTTTAATGCTTTCTAGACAGATTTTATTCTCAATTTTTTTTTTTTTTAATCAAGATCTATTCTCTCAGTCTTAAATGTAAAAAACTTGCATCTGTACAGCACCAACACAAAATGAAGAGGAGGATTAGAGAAAGAGTAACATTAGAAATGGTTTTGTGAGTGAGCAATCCCATCTTCTCAAACCTATCCTATTTTGCCATTTCACCAATGTTACAGGGACGCACTCTTTTCTCCCCTCCATCAGCAACTGATGCGATCTAACGCCATCAGCCGCCAAGCGGAAACCCGAGCAATCCCCACTGCATCCCAGCTCTTTGTTCCCCACGTCCCTGCTGGCAGCTGCCCAAGCTGCCCGGTCACGCCGGCAGTCAGCATCCGAGCACATGAGCCCACGGACACTGCGGGCACCGATCCTCAGATAACCCCGACATCCCGGCCCCGGGGAGCACACGCTGCTGCCGTCAGTGGAGGCCAGAGGAGATCAAAACACCCCCCAAGGTTGAACGTTAACCTATGGACCCTGCGCTGCTCTCGCTTAAGTCTTTACAGGAATTCCCAGTAACTCAGAGAGCCGTACAAAAGCTGGCGGTACTGCCAGCAACGGGCAGGCACACAAACACCACAGTTGGATTAACAGATTTTTATAAAGTCTTTGTGCAAAAAGGAAAACTGGTGATTATTTTAACTGGGAGCTACTGCTCTGCTAATGGGAGCGTGCTGTGGTTACAGCAGTACCACCCTGAGACAGTGTTGGGGAGAGGGGAGGAAGGGGGATTCAAAAAAAACCCACCAAAACAAAACAAACAAATCAATCTAGCCAAGAGTAATTTCATATTAAAAATCAGTCAGGGTGAACTAAAGTATCTTGATCTCCATTCACAACACAAGTGCTTGACACTGATTTTCAGTTATATTTCAAATGAAATCAGCTGTCTGACTATAGATTTGAAATGTCATTAACTACGAGGATTAATATATTAGCTGTCATACAAGTGAAGCCTTACTTTTTAAACTTTCACAAGTGGCCTTTAAAACACAAATAAGTAAATGGAACTTTGTAAATGTGCGTTAATCGGCTCATACAAAACTCTGGCACTGTCGCAGCCACACTGCGGCACTCACCAAAGGTAGAGCTTAGAGAAATCCTTATATCCCAGTGCACTGGAAAGACCAAAACCCGTCGGGAAATGAACAGTCCTCTACCAAATTTCCGACATCACCTCCAAAGGGAGAAGGCCAACCCCTGCCTGCCGGTGGTCAGGGATCGCTGCCCTCCCCGCAAGGCTGGTGTTAATGTCAGGGCTCCCACTGTCTGCTTCTTCTCACTACCATTTAGCAGATTAAAAATTGTTCCTATAGATTATTAGTGTGAAAGCTGCAGCACGGCAGCTGCATTTTATGGAATCAGATAGGGACGGGGAAAGCAGCATGGAGACAAGATGTAAAATAAACACAAAGAGAGCTTTCCAACCAGCTGCTTCCAAAAGTCCCCTTAAAAAAAGAAAAAAAAGGCAAGTTACTTTGGAAACAACAGTAGAAGATGATGAGTGCTTTTCCAAGGGGCATGGGTCTCCTATCACCGCTTGGGCCAAACAGTGAACGTGTAGGAGAGGCAAGAGACTCCATTCAAAAGCTCAAGCAAATCCTTATTCTGAGGAGCTACTCTGACTGCCAGTGACATGAGAGTACGTAGTACATGATGTAGTGCTGTAACCACCTTTCTGCTCCCAGTCTGGCAGGTAAGGAAGGCTACATGACAGAACAAGGCCAAGCCAGACAAAAAAAACCCCTTAACTACATCTTCCCTCTACATGTGTACTGATTAGAAAGGCAACTTGATACCCATATAAGCCCTATGCCAAAAATCAAGTTACAATGGAGTTCTCGCATTACCTTTTCCCTCTTCTGTTTAACTAACCGGCAGTCACCATATCAACTGGCATTTCAAACCAGTAATTTTTACTACTTACTACAAAGATAACACCACACATCCAAGCGTAAGAACTGCTGTTCAGTAACCTCCACCTCCTCCTGAATTCAGAAGGTTAACTAAAGCTCATGGAGTTGTCTCTGGACTTTCCTTCTGGTCCACTGTGGAGCAGAAAGCAACTTCTACTCCATGGTCAAAACAGCTGGGGTGAGCGGAGAGCCCTCGCCGGGAGCTGCTGCTCTGAGGACAGCCCTGCAGCACGCCTCTCGTCTACAGGAGTAGTGTATCCAAACCAGGACAAGTAACCAGAAAATACAAGTGGGGACATGTATTGAGCATTTGTTGTTGCTAGTCTGAAAGTATGCTGATCCACAGTTTCGGAGGTTTGGCAATCTGCATTCACTAGCATTTCGAATTCTAATTGGGAAGAAAAACTTCGTTTCCTACAAAAATTATTCAAACCCACTGTGTCAGCTAACAAGTATATGAGTATGCGATCAAAGTAGAGGGGAGAAAAAATAAGTGGTATTTAAGAAATGCTATAATTAATTCAGCTGCAATGCTTGGCTCCAGAAGAGTTCTTTAACCATCATGTTACTGTTGTACACCACTTTGATGCGTACAGTATGCAAACAAATATCAGATGTTTGGCAGCAATGAGAAAAATCAAATATGCTACCTAGAAAAAAAACCCCAACAGCATTCAGTTTCATCTGCATTCACCATCAAGGTAAACTAACAGCAAGTAGTATACAAACATTATTGTACATGTATCAGTAAAGCAGATGCGATACACAACTCAGTTTAAGTGATATCAAAAACCTGTTATAATCTTTAAAACAGAGAATCTTTAATAATACTGAAGAGTGAAGCAGTTATAAGTTGCTGCTATTCTGTTCCCAGCTACAAGAGCAGAAGAAATTGAGAAATGTATCAACAACGGTGATTTTGCAGCTTGGGTGTTTAGGAAGGGGGAGGTGTGCCCAAAGCAGGCGAACTCCACAAGCACTGATTAATCTCACTTCATAATAGTGTGATCATCACCAAAGGGGAGTGCTATGAAAGCGTGAACAGACTAGACTAGGATCTGAGGTTTAATTCAGAGCAGCCAAGCGCTTGCCCCTTCCATTTAATACAAGAGACGGTGCTCCAGTACCCTGTTTTGTAAGCGTGGCCGATCGTTTTAGATTTTCCAAGAGACCAACAGCAAGTAGTTAACCACAGGAGTTTCTTACATGACTTATGCTTCACTGTTTAAAAGGAAAAGGTAAAGGATTAGTTCTGAACGTGCTTGACTGCTGTACATACCCTTCTATGATCCTCCAGTTGCCTCTGTGGTAGACTTTGATCAAGCTCCTGCTGTGCACGCAGAAATTTCATTTTAAAGCAGAAAAACACTAAAGAGACACTAACATCTCTGCACTCATGGGAAACACTAAGGGAAGTCACAGCTGAAAGCAAGGGGGGAGATGAGGAAGATCGACTGACAAGCTATCAAAACAGAACATCTGCCCTCAATTAGCTCTGGCAGCACTTAACCAGTCTGCTCTGCCACCCTCCAGCAGACCACCATGGCATGCACATATGCCAACACATTCCCGTGGATTTAAAGAAAACACAAAGTCTGTCTAATTTTACAGTTACCAGTAAGACACAGAGGTTTTTAAGAACTCAAACCACGCATGCCCATGCATACAGGTACACAGATACACACACGCACAAACACCCCGTCCCACCATATGCACACTTCTGGAGGAAGTGTAGGTACCGCAACATATCTGACCGTGGTCAACGAAGCTCTTTTGAGACTGTGGAGGGCCTCTGGCAAAACCTGTGGGATTTCCATTCCAGTGCCATGGACTCCAGTGGAGTTTCACTGAACAAAGTCCCTTGGCACATGCATGTTTCCAAATCAAATCCCTCTTATTTCAGGCATCAATTTTCAGGAGTGGAACTTCCACTTTGTAAACCTGAAGCACATTGAGTTTTTGCTGCTTTGAAGCATTCTGAAAATGTGTTGGAACAACCGCTCTATACCAGGACCCATCTTAAACCAGGAGCCATCTCCCAAACATCTCAAAGTCATTCTATGACCACTCGGTGTTTCAGTTTACATTTAAACACTCTTCCACAAAAATTACAAATACAAAGGTCTAAACCATCACAAACATTGTTTTTCCTTCATTATTTCAAAAAATATTTATAATCTTCATATTCGTATAGCTCAGAGGGTCGACACTGTCCTAAATTTAGACTTTCATGTTCTTTCACTTAGATGCGCGCTGATCTAGCGCCTAGCTGTACAATCTACCAATGCCATCTCTGGATGTCCCATTAATTTCAAAAGAATTTGAGATTTCATAAGTTCTTACGTCTTCATTTCAGCAAATAATCTGTTTTACGCGAACTGATGCTGGGGTATCTCAAAAAGGAAAAATGTGCCTACATATCCAACTCGCTATAGAGCTAGGAACCTTGAAGGTGTGAAGTGACCACCAGCTGTTGCACTGTGGCATTTGAAATGGGACAGCCAGCTGCTCTGGGATTATGAAGTTTCCATTAACAACTTCTGACATCTCCCTTTCCTTTTCCAAGTTTTTAAATATATGAGACAAAGGGAAAACCAAATTCTGTATTAGGAGTTAGAGAAACAGTCTCCTTTTGCTAAAGAGGAGACTTCTCACAGTGCCTCCCTTAAAAGCATAAGAGAAACGGCTGAAAGGAACGACGATTTGGGACTGGTTTACATGTTGGTTTGGTTTTGTTTTTTAAGTATTTTCAGACTATCACACTGATGCTGTATTGTATCAAGCTACTTCAACAAGTCTACTTCTTTTTCACTGTCGAACACCACACAGGAACACACATTTCACGCTTTTTTTTTTTTAACCAACAAGACACTCCACCAGGACTACTTCAAAACACCAATATTTGCCTGTTGTGCAAATATAGGTGGGTGACACACCTCTACAGAGTTTTCCGTTTCTGGAGGTTGCGGCAGCTAGTTGAAAGTAAAATGCAGAAAAATTAGTCATTCTTCAAGAATCTTTCATCCCAACAGAAATCTAGTGGTCAACACTTAGGGGAAGGGAGCTAGCAAAGCACTTGACTTGGCTGAATCATCACAAATGAATTATAGCCATAATTACTATTTACACCCTCCCACCCACCCAGCTCCAAAAAGGGCTACATTTTGAAAATTTAGCAGGTATCCTTTGAACATCCCAGACTACTTTGCATGAACACAGAGCACAAGCAAAAGCTTTAGCTGCAGGTGCACGCAGGGCTGCAATGCAGAAATGCACTTTCGGGCAGCCTGCTTGGACCGCGCGCCCAGGACCTGCGGTTCGCGGAGGGCGAAGGCAGCACACCCATCCCCAGCGGGCAGGAGGAGGAAGAGGAGGAGGAAGCCAGGGCTGCATGTCACAAAGGTAGCAGCTTTACAATCTTAGTTTAAAAAAATGCTGTCAGTGGATTCTCATCTACAAACATACTTTTCTTGAGATAAAAGGTACGTGATACAGCACCAAACATGAGCAATGAAATAAGATGCTTAACAGTGACAGCTTTTCAAATTTAAAACGCTGATCATCACATTGAAACAGATGAAGACGAGCAACTTTTATCTAGTATAACTTAGACATGCAACAGAGACCTAAACATTCAAATGGAACTGCCTACTTAATCATGGCTAAATTGATTTAACTTCTCCGGCAGACACTAAGAAATCAGACTACGACAATACAGTAATACCAGATTAAGTCAGCCACTCATTGTCCATGTCTGCCTAGAGGGCACACGGACCAGACAGACAAATCAAGCATAGGCTGGGAGAGCAACAGTGGTATTTTAACCTAATATCTGCTGCAGCCTAGGAAATGCCCAGCAAAGGGAGGAGAAGGCCACGAGACTCAGTAGTCAAAATACGGAGAGACTCTGCTTCCCAGGAAGGAGCCAGAGGAGTAAGCGCTTCCCATGTGGTGCTCCATGGGCAGGGGCTTCTTGGCCAGGAAGAATCATTCTCCATTCTTCTCCTAATGGACTTTCCTCCTGGCTAATTCACACAGCCTTTGGTACACCGTTTCCTTGCATTGTCACCACTCTTGGAAACTTCACAAGCATGCAAATCATTCCTCTCTTGGTCAGATTGAAGCAGGGAGTATTTAAGCCAGAGGACCAAAAGTTAACAGGAAGAACCTCATTTATGCAGAGGAACACACAGTTCCTGCGCAGCCCACTCTGTACACCCTTGCTGCTCATAGACTGGACGCTGGAAACGCCGCATCAAGTCATTAGGGAGTCTGGGCACATTGTTCTGATTGCAGACACCGTCTGCACAACTTGCTTCAGAGCAAAGCAAGAAAATTCCTCTTTTCTTAAGTAGTCAACAGCAGCAGGGAAATCGTGCACATTCCCCTGTAAAGGAAATTAAGTACCTTCCTTCCAGGGAAGGGGAGACTGAAGCTGGCAGGTCAAGTGGACACGACTGCCACAAGATAACGTACTGGACTTCGGATTCCAAATGAAAGCTTCCTTATTCCTGGGCTTATACCATGACCCCATCTTAATCAAACATACATGTACATTTGGGGGCTGAAAACCAGCACAGATGAAGAATCAGCAGG
>NW_009609979.1:85748-92071 GCF_000690535.1 Cariama cristata
TCTTTCCAACTTAATTGGAGAAGGAAAAAGTACATATTCTAGCTAGCAAATTCCTGTGCCTTCCCACTGTAGCACAGACAGCGTGTATAAATAGATCAGCATGCTAGAACCAGCCCCACAAACTCATCTGCAAGCAAAAGTTACTGCCCTTGGCAATGCTCAGATGGATCATTCCAAATAAGCACAGTCTTCAGCAATCTTTCAGTAAGAATATAAACTCCAAATACTGAAATTGTTATTTTTTGAGTCAAAATGGGTTAAAAGAACAGAGAATTATTGAGCTGTAGTTACTGTGCTACACTTTGTACCATCCTGTGTGCTACAACAGCAAAGTATCAGTTTATGCTTTACAAGAAGAATTGAATAGGGTGGGAGAGTAGACTGAAGTATTAATTTTGCTAGATTTCTTGTGCCTCCATATACCTCAGCTCTCCACCTAGAAGAAAAGGGATGGTTTGGGGGGCGGGGACAAGTTAGTGGAATACTGAACACTGGCCAGGTGAGAACACGGACACAGTGGCCAGCTTTTAAATAGGATGTAGTGGGTGGCAGGGTCAAAGAAGAGTACAGCATCTTTACTTTTTGCAAGCAGTAGCAAAAGTTCCTTTCAACGTGCTGTGCAAAAACCCCTCTTCCTTTGAAGTTTCCATTCCCGCAAGGCTGGCAAATAAACCACTCATCATTAGCCATAACAGGAGATTTACAATTTCTTTGACCTGTTGGTGACTGTAACGCTTCTAGCATCCATTTCCCCAACGCGGACTACGTGTGTTTCCCAGAATGGTCTTTATCTGACTCAACAGTGGACGTATCCACCTCAAAAACCACCAAAGCAAGTGACAGCTCAAGTATAAACTCATTACATCTCAACTTACGAGATATGGAAGAGTTTTCAGTCCTTTTCCTTTATGGTTTTGAGGAAGGTATGAAAGTTTTATTTTCATTTGCTTTCAGAATAACAATCAAGATGAAAGTTGTCCACTCCTGTCTTTCACAGAAAATTAAAGCAACTAGCACTGTGGATAAAAAAGTGGAAATGGTTCGAGGAGATGCAGAAAGATTTTCATTCAGGTTTAAAGCCTCAGGATTGCTTTTCTCAAATATTATTTTTTTTAAACTCAACTATGTAGGAAACATCCAGAACACCGAGCACTGAAAAAGCTTGAAATGCATTTAAAAGGCAGGTGGAGATTCCAGTTCACATAGACTCGGTCTGCTCCGGATAGTGGCTTCAGCAAAACCGGATGGAAAACATCTTGTATTGTAATGTTACAAATGAGTGGGAAATAATCTTATCAGAGAAATCCACACGTTTGTGTGAGCACACACACACGAACACTTTCAAAAACTTGATCCTCTTCTCTTCAGCCTCACCAAACTTTGGAATTTTCAAAAAATAATGGACAAACCAGCAAAACTACAAGCATGAACCTCCTCTGCTTCGGGCCATTTCTGATTTCAAAGGATTGAGAGGTGACAAACCTCGGACTGCTTAACTTCCATAAGCTGGTGCTGTTTTCCAAACTACCACACATCTCCTCTGTCTTTTTCCAAACATCCCTCTGAACGGGCTAGGAAGGTGACGAGCTGGTGCAAGGCAATAGTAAACTGACACCTGTCCTGGGAGGTCTTCAAGATCAACACTGAGCATTCTGAAGAAGCTTAGTCAAACTAAATTGATTTGGCTCAGCAGAGAAGCAATGGTGAGAAACGAGATGCCCTGCGCTCTGCAGGAAGCCGGGTTAAATTACCGAGCAGTCCCTTCTGGTCCTGAAATCTGTGAATTCAGGAACCAACCCAACTCCATGCATATGGCATCTAATTATCGGGGTGGTGGGGGGAGAGATTTGGCACAGAGGAGGAAACAAAATGGGGAGAAACACAACTACAGAGTCCGTCAGCCAAATATCACATAAAGCTTTTGATAGCTAGGTCGTATATCCAGATGCAAAGAACTGAAGATCTCAGACAGACGTTATTCTGAAATCATTGCCCTTTGCCTCGGCTCGTGCGTGACCATATCCCGTATCAGCTGGAGTTCCAGTGGGACTGGCTGTTTAGAGTCCTGGAAGCCCCCCTTCTCTTTGAAATACATTCGGTATAGTTCTTACTTGAAAGACACACGGCAAAAGCACCCTGTAGTCTGATTCATGATGACAGACTAGAACACAAATTATGTTGCTGTCCTTCATAACTCTTCAATAATACCAGAAAACTCTGCCTAAGTTACCTGCCTGCCAAGTCTCCTTTATAAGGCCAATACTGTTACCTTGTAGAACTGAGAAAAAATATGGATAAGAAAGTTCTAGCCTCTGCAGATGGTATTTGGGTGTTTGTCAAACTTGCATTTCTCTTGCTATGGATAAGTTTCAGGGCAGAGAGGAGTAATTAGGAACCAAGAGCTCTGAACTGCTTTGGCAAACTTCCCACGTTATAGCTTACCATTGTAATAGACCTGCATCCAAGTTGCCGAGCGGTGTATTTTTAGTGATGGAGGCTCTCACATCTGCATAAATTAAGAGGCAGTGGGAGATGTGGAGCAGCACCTTGTCTTGGCACAGGTCCTCCGAGCTGTGCAGCTCTCCTAGCCCTCACAGAAGACATGTGGGATTTACAGGGGGCAAAGGCAGCCCCCGGCTCCCACCGGCACGGGATGGAGCAGCAACCACAGGTTTACACCCCCTCGCCTCGCTGCTGCGGTGCACACCCAGATCAGGGACATGGCTAAATGTTTTCCCTTCCCCGTTATCTCAGTGAATTTGCAGAGACTTTGTGTGCTGCCAGACGATGAGGTGGGAAGTTTGGCATAAGGGCTGTCAGTGCCGGCACCGAAAGGTCACTGAGATCTGCCTACGAGAATGCCTTCTCTCACTTTCCAGAGTTTTCAGTTGAGAAAGCATGTTTTACTTGGGCTGGGACTTTCCTGGAGTTAGAGACCTCAGTCTCTGATACGGCACTGACCTTCAATGGGGGTGCAATCACTTGCTTCCCTTTAAATCCTCAATCTTGCAGGTCTTTTACAGTAATTGAATATAATAAGGACTACCTTCACCTATACATTTTACATTAGCAGTTTTAATTAACTAGTGAGATGGTATAACTTTTTTTTTGTTACAAATGACTATAAGAAATGTTCCAGTCTCCTTTTCCAAAGAGCTCACCATTTCCAGTTCATGCAATAAAAACGGTCCAAAGATTGCAGGATTTCTGAAGGAAAAAAAATATAAGGCAGCCCACAAAAATTTATGAGAGCCTGCATTTCCTTTGCTTGAGACATAACAAGTGAAGCACTGTCTAAGTGCAAAATACACAAGAGAAATAACTGTGGAGTAAGCTCCCTCTACAAGGAAAATAATTTAGGAGTGCATCTCTCCAGCACTTAAGAGGTTAATACATTTTCCAACTCCAGTTAGAAGGTGCATAAAATAGTACATATTTCACACCTTACTCAGTCACCGTAGTTTTAGTTTGTCATTGATAAAGAGCACTGAGAAGGTTAATTCAGTCAACCCCTTTGAACCAGGACTTTCAGTTCCCTTTTCACCTTCTGGAAATCTCAAGACCAAAATGAAGAGGTGAAAAAAAAAACCCCACCCAAAACTATATTGAGTGGGTCTGCAGGTGTACTTTGCTGGATACTGTTTTATCATCTGCATAAAGAAATGCCATTACTGACTAAAAATAGAAAAACCCCGACAACAAAACAAAAAAACACATGGGGTTTTACTTACTCAGTTTCTTAACTTCAAATACTAAAAAGGACTAAATAATTACAAGAGAAACTCCAGGTGCTTATAGAGTTTTGCTGGATTTGGTCATTTCGGTGTTTCTGGCTCCTGCCTCAGCCCTGCAGAGGGGGGAAGTGGCAGAGCACCCCCTCTTCACCCTGAAAAATGAAATCCAGACCCATCGGTATGGGACCGGTGGTCGTGGGAAGCGGCAGCTACCAGCACAGGTTCAGGGGCTGGCAGCCCCGGCGCGGCCCGCGGTGACTGTAAACATCTCCACCGTGTTTATTGGCAATTCCCGCTGAAGGTCACACATCAGCAGCGGGCCTAAATTCCAGGAAAAAAAGCTGTTCTTATGTAACTGCTGCCTGAATGTTGGCAGGTGCCCAGCAGAGCAGCTCACTGCAATGTGGCTGGGGGGGGGGGGGGGAGAAAAAAAAAACACAACACACCAAACCAAAACCCAAAGTAGGACATCTCCCAGCCACATTCAGCATCCTGAGCATGCCACCTGCAGGTCAGCACTAACACTTCTCTCCTTTTTAGTCCATAAAATATTAATATGTTTCTGTAGGACGTACGCGGTTTAGTGCCCAAGACTCACACTTGCAGGTGGAAACTGGGCCACGGTGTCCCCAAACACCTAACCGGACCAAGAAGCGTGGCCGGGAACATCGCGTCGCAAACAGAAATGCCTCAACAGGCAGGGAGCTGTGCTGCCTGAGCTGTCCTGGACCACAGGGAACTCACGGTGGAGCTCACCATCTCAACTTCAGTTGTGCAACACCATAAAATATGCATTTCTATCATGCCTGGACTTTTTAGTGGATTGAGGATTGAATTAAAAGTAAATTAAGCTGTTGTGTCTAATTACAATCTGGGTTCTGTTATCACTGTTGTGTGAAGATTCACACTTGCTGGCACTCGAGAAAAATTTACCTTGGTCCTGAACTTCTTCTCCGGGAGACCAGCATAGTCAACAGCTCCATCGAGACCAGGATTACAGCAGTTCCAGCCCAGCAAGGAGTCGATCAAGAGAGACTCAGACCAAGGGCTTTTATAGACAAGGCGCCAGTGCCCTGCCTTGGGGGCTTCTACTTTCTTTATTACTTGAGATACCTGCACAAAGCCAACGTTAAGACCACCCTATTTAGCTCTTCAGCTCCTAACACCCGCCTGATGCGCCGGGAGAGCCCGTGAAACCAGAACAACAGGAGCCCCGATGCAAACCAAAAGACAAGCTCTGAGCACACAACTCCAAGATCAGGACAAAACCAACATAACTGTACTAATAAGGTGTCAATAAGGTGCAAATAAGGTGCAAAATGGTTTACGGTTTCTGATGGTTTTGGTTTTCTACCAAAACAAATCGTTCTTTTCATCCATCTTTCAAGATACCTTTTCTGCTCTTTATTTTAATGCTGGTCTTATGCAGCCCCTATCCCAAAGGTCCGTGCGCTTTTATAAGTTTACAGGAACCTGAATGATTTGGAAATACTGCAAGATGACTCTCATTCTTAGTGTATCCTAATTTCTGTCCTCAGAAGAAAAACCTTTTACACGAATCCTGCCACAACAGCGGATGCTGCAGAGTTTAAAAAACCATGTACAAGAGCTTAAAGATGCTATCGCCGTATTTCTGCTAGACCAGATCACAGTCCTCAGACTATAGTAATAGATGTTAAAAACCAACGCCAAACTACACCGCTTCTCCTTGGAAAACTCCAGTTCCTTCCTGCCCCTCATTTCCAACAGAAAGGGAATTTCAGATAAATCCCTCAATAGAAAGCACGTGAACTAGGCCAATAGCATTAAACCGTCCTACCCTCCCCTTCAGCTCCACACCACTTGCTCAGGTCGCAGCGTTCACCATCCTTCCTGTTCTGCCGGGGATTTCCTACCACCGAGGTGAATTCCAGCATTATTCACCCACTTCTAAGGGCACTCCCTTCCTTCACTCACAAAAATGTTAAGGGGGACCGTAACGCCGATTTTCTATCACGACTTTCAGTAACAAATGCACGGACCTCCTGGCATCTTCACTATCCTTTGTTATTCAGACCCACCCCTCACTGAAATTACCTTGCAGTAAGCAACTAGGGTATATAAATCAATCTCTGTATACAATCACATAAATACTATGAAATCATGCTGTAAGACAGTTACTTGAATAGAGTTTTACCCTGAGGGAATAAAGAGCATTTCAGCTGATCACAAAAATTAAGCTGTGCATAGTTTGATGGTAAAGGAAGTTAGTAATTTTGCTAATAATGAAGATTTCTGCATTCTTTGCTCTAAACGTTTACAGTTTCCAGGGTTGACAAGGGGGAGGGCGGGAAGGAAATCCTAGATTTCCTTTGAGACTTGTCAGTGGTTCAAGCCCCATCCAAATCCCTTTCTATATGCTGCCAGTGCTCGTTGCCGATGGTTATAAACACACCTGCTCCCTCCACACAGTTGCTCCATCGAGGAGCAATAAAGTTCCTCCTTTGCAGCCTCCAGACCAAACCCTAAATTACTCTGCCCGCTCTGGCTGATTTATTGCAGGCAAAGACAGCACGTTACAGCCAGAAACTGAAGGGGAAAGAGATTCAT
>NW_009609979.1:92102-116549 GCF_000690535.1 Cariama cristata
CTTAATTTGCAATTAAACAAGTCAAGTTTTGTCTGAAGTGTGTCCAAGATAAAATTTTGTATAAATATACATACGCACACACACGTGTGCTATTCTGGGAAGCCGTAGTGCCACCTAATCCGAGGGGCCTCGTGCCTGATGGAAATGTTCACGTGCTACAGATTAACTTCTCAAAACCAGAGCACGCTGCTGGTGTGCACTCCCCAGATAAGAGGGGGAAGGAAAAAAAAAATAATCTTGGTTTATAAAAAAGAGAAAGGGAAAATAATTACAGCAGAGGCTAGACACAGCAGCACCTCTTTAACTATGCAAGACTAGAAGTTTGCTGTGAAGCTTGGAGATGCACCGGAGATGTCTCGTACCAGCACAGGTCAGAGGCAACAGCAGTGCAGTAAATGGGCTCGTGCCACACGAAACGCTGGCCTCCAGGCCAAAATCACTCTCACTCCCTGCGTACATCCTACCCAGCAGCTATCTGTGCGTGCTAATGGGAAGGGCACGCTGAGAGAAGAAAATTTCCACCGCCAAACACAAGGGTGAATACTCTGAGTGGCCCTAGATGAGGATTTTCTGATAAAGAGCTTTTCGCTGAAGCTGAAACTGGTGATTGGAGACTCATGACATTTTTCTTAGGAAAGGCACCTCAGACCCTGGCTGGACCTTCTGCTCCAGCCTGGAGAGGGGACCCCAGCGCACGCAGGGATGACTGTGATGGCACTGACCTGCGGCACCAAACTGCCCTGAGCATCCCAACCAGAGGCTGGGTTAAAAACAGCCCAAAAAAGCCAGAACTCTGGTTTGCTCCTGCGAGGAATTCTGTTCCTTCCCTCCCCTAAAAGCCCTGCTGGACAGCAAAGACCCTCCAACCCAGCCCTGGGCGATGTGTACACTTTCTGGTCTACTTTTGTGAAAAGTAGTTTGGATTTCAAATCCAGATTTCAAATCCATTTCAACAGGCAAGGTCCCTAAATATTGTTCGGTTTTCAGAATGAAGTTTACCCAGTGAATTCAGCTGATCAACATCAAAATTAACAAGTTCTACAGAAAGCAATTTATGGCTTATTTCATTATCTACTCTATTGAATAAAGAGTAGTAACGTTTTAAGTGTTTTAAGTGGTTGAATTTTGTTCCAAATAAAAGGTTGGCTTGGGAGAGAATGCAGGAAACAAAGCACAGAGAGGAAAACATTTCTTTTTTTTCCTGGTATTTCAGTAAAATAAGGTGCCAGTCAATCGCTTTCTCAGTATTACACATTTATGCAAAAAGAATCTCAAATTTAGTGCCCACACGTGGGTTTTTTTGAGCTGGATGAGGAAGTTGCAGCAGCAGAGACAGCTCAGCTCCCTCCCTCCACCCCATGCACCGATGCCTGAACCAGACACACCGCTTTTAGAAGTCCTTAGAAAGCTTAATTTCAGTTAAACTGAAAGTTCTCACTCAAATGTGGGTTTTCCACCCATAAAACAGCTACATACAGCATAAACAAAGCCCAGGCTATCAACATGCCAACTGACGGCATGTTTTTGATGGTACGAAGCTTTTCACACAGAATTAGCTTCAGAAGTCCATAATTTTCATAGGGTTACACCACACTGCTTTCACAACACATCCAAACGTTTTACATGGCTTTGTACACCAAACCTGACTAAGAAGCAACAGGAAGGACAGCGAGACGTTTTGATGAATTGCATGACTATCACCTTTTTTGGTAAAGCCAGCAATACAGTTTCTGCAGAAGGACTCAGCGACGCCATGCCCCGGGACACGAGTGACGGCTCTCGCTAGTCAGCAACTGGAGATACCTCACTCGGGGTCTTCTCCAGCTGGCTTTTGGCAGGTTCTTCCACTTTCTGCATAAATGCCATTAAACCCCAGTATTTAGTTTTCCAAATAAAAAAAAAGAGCCTGTTCACCAATGATGTGGTAATGGTGGCCAAGTGCTAAATGCTGACGTTTGAATGGTGCTGGCGGCAGTTGATCCTCCAAAGGCACTCAGATCTAGTCCTGAACTTCATGCTATCTGCTATGGCACCAGATGATTGCAGACTGCCAGAAATTATAACTGCATTTGGAATAATATTCCAAGTAATGACATATGGAATTAGTTATGGTAACTATTCCCAGCGCAGACACATGGCAGACTGAAAACTCAACTAATTCACTGACACAGGCATACAAATCGGAAAGCTCAGTGCTGAAGAGACAACAGGACAGATCACAGGGCTACTCATAAAACAAACACCATAGAAACAACACTGTAGAAAATAAATAAAATTAAAACCTCAGCATTATCCAATTCAATGGTAATCTGCCGGAAAAGAAAGAAGGGGAAGAATTGAAAGCAAGCATTAGTAAGAGAAATTACAAATAAATGTCATGTTAGGATCTTATAAATCATTTAACACTTTAATGCTGCAATCCAACATTGTGAGCATTTTACAGTCGACATGAGCAACATTTGCCAGCGCTGGGATGCGGTAGGTTAGGGAACCGACACTGCTGGGAGTGCTGCACCAGAGAGCTTCAGAGGCAGGATGGGCCCTTGGCTTTGTTCCTGTGCCAAGTGACAAACCACACGGGCTGGCTGACTGAGATCCATGAACTTCACCCTTGGGCACAAGAGTCGTCACTAGCGTGAGCTGCGAGCAGCAGTAGGAGCGCAGAGGCTGGATTTCCAGTTTGGGAGGAGAAATGGAGTTTTAAAATGTAAGTCCTGCAGAACTGAGGCTCATCATCTGGTAGGCACCCAGAAAAGCGTCTATGAATGACATGTTTCAGCAAAGTAAAAAACTTGGGTCTAGCCTACACTGTCAATGTAGTAAAGTTTTCTGCCTATTAAATATACCACAGTATGCTACCCATCACTGAGTGAACCTGAGCGCATGCCAAGATGAGGAGTCTTTAGCAATATGTAAAACTTCGAGCCTTCCCACAAGCTTCTGTACATCTGTGTTCTCACCACGGTTTTTGCATGCTGCAGAGGAATCCCAGCTGTTTAATGAAGGCCTTTGTTAATGGGAGCAGACAACGCTGCATTCTCATTACCTACAAAATTACCTACCTACAAAAGGGACAAGCACATGGACGAGGAGGGTGTGGCATTTTTATTATTTGTGCTGGAAGATTAAGAGTGAGAGGAGTACTACTATCTTTTTATAAATCAGATGGTTCCAGCAAGCACCACATGGTATTACAGCAAAATCACATGCTATGCCAAAACCTCCATGGCACTCCGCTGCTGAACACTACTTTGAAGTGACTCTGTCAATTCTGTGAACATCTGACCTACCGGCAATACTGCTTGTGTGACCAATATGCTGGTCACAAGAATAAGTTTGGCCACCTTTATGTATGTAGGGACCCCTGTGTTCAGAATGGGTGCATAACGGTTTTTTCCTTCCCCCCCCCTTTTTTTTTTTCATTCCAGGAAGATTTTTAAAACAAAAGGTATTGCCTTTTACGTGGTGACTAAATAGTTATATGAGTCACAAGGGAGAATAAATAGGATTGCACTTCTCACAGACAGACAGTAAAAGCTGTTCTACTACTACTAACAGTCTATCTGTAAGCAATCGGCTGCTTTTTCATATTCGGAAATGTACTTCACAGACAAGTATATTCTTATCTTGCATTATGTAACTGATCTACTGCTTCAAAAATTAACGCATTTTCTACAGTTGGGAGATTTTTAGAATCTTGTGGGGTTCTCCACGATCTGAATGGTGCAAGTTATGTTAACTGTATCTTCTAGAAATAGTGCTTCACCTGAGCTGGCAAAATAAAGTCTAAGGAAATCCTGTAAATGCATTTCCGTTTAGAAAAATCTGAGTGGCATAATGCATTTAAAAGAAAAAACCCTCAAACCTCTCATTTGGGTTTTGTTGCTGTATAGCATATATAGTATCTATCATCCACCCTTTCTATTACTTAAGGTCACCTTGGACAGTCTCTCTTTGCTGTTTTTAACAGAAGAATGTACACTGATGTGCTAACAAAGTGTAAAACTGAATCTACGATTAATCTTTTACATCCCCAGCATTGGGCAACAGGAAATATCAGCACTAGATCACCTAGCTCAGCTCCCTTTTGCAGGAGCAGATCAACTTCCCAGGCTACAACCAGTCCCCTTCCAGATCAGACTTGTACTACACCCCAGATGTCTTAATAAAGGGACCTTGAGGAGAGGACAGAAGGTCTCCACAGGGCTTCACCTTGTTACGACTCAGCACACTATATTGCACCTTCAGCAGAAAAGGACAATGTGCTGAAAGTTAAACTGAAACCCTCAGTTGCTGCCTTTTCCTACCTACCCTGCTCCCCTTCTCATCCCACATATATCTGCTTCTTTCTAGCACTTGATTAGGACTTGATTCCCCCAAAGTCAATGAGTTTATTCAAAAATACTGCTACTGCAAAGTGAAAAAAGAACCCCAAGGTTGCACTGCAAGTCTAGAGCAAAGCAGCAGCAGGAGATGGGAGATGGGTTGGACCTCCGACTGCCAAGAGGTAGCGGTAGCGTGGGAAGGGCAGGGAGCACAGCACCGGCCATCCCTACCCTTTGGGCATTTTCCTAGGAGTCTCCCGCTCGCTCACGGCACTGCCCTGTGCTCAGCTGGGTGCGCTCGGCTCACAGCCCACACGTGCACACCCACATGTGCACAGCCTCTTCACTCCGTTTGCTCTCCCTCCTCCAGGTCCCTGCGCTCTGGCGTGCCAGCGCCTGTCTCTTGCCGGACTGCCGACAGAGCACTATGTTCTGCTTCTGCGTCCTCCTCGTTTCCAGCCAAAGCAGAGGTCGTGTGTGACCTCCCGGTCTAGTGATGCTGCAGGTTCCTCTACCTTCAGAGCATCTCCCTCCCTTGCAGCTGCACCTACAGCTATAAATAATTATTACTATTGTGAAACTGCCTGACCTCAAAGTTTCTGCCTTTTTGTGCTGTGAATCTAGCACTATGCAACAACTTCAAACCCTACTGCAAGCAAGAATTGGACATAAGACACCATCTGTTCCTGGGCATGGACTCCGAGTTGCAGTGAGCATCCTTCTACATCACTGCTTCCCCCAGTCCCAACCGCCCACAAACATGTTCACTGGGAGGGTACATAGCTCTCTACACCTACCGTGTGGCATGGCAATCACCTAGGTGGCTTAGAAATGCATGAGATAGATTAGACTAGGATTTTGGGATTGACTGTAGGAATGTCTAGATACAGAAACATATGGGCATATACACGCTTTTTTGACACAAATAGAGAATAGGTCTCTACCTACAGAAAAATGTTCTTCTCAACAAGACAAAGGAGTTGTACATAGGAAAGGGAAAGAAAAAACCATGGATTGGTGTACAGACAGTTTCCATCTATAATTTACAACAATATGATGACTCAGATGTATATAAAATTAAAATACAAAATAGCCTCTTGTGGCAAGGTTATGTGACCTGATGAAGAGTGACCTAGACCCGAAAAGCAGATAAAGAGGTTATATCCTTCATAAAAAGGTAACAAAATTAGATATTTTTACAGTGCCAGCAACAGCAAAAATTAAGACTTAAACTTGCAAGTCTAAAGTAGAAAAGCAACAGAAACAAGCTTACCAAGTTATATTTGAAGTTATTAGTTGACTAAAAATGTTTTGTTCCTGATCCAGCACAGAAGTGCTTACACATACAAAACACAGCTTGAAAGAGCAAGAATTTTATTTTCCTTTACTGAATAATAAAGACAGTGTTTAACATAGAATGATGAACTGTAAATTACGTTACCTTTTCTCCATAGCCTCTATCTTTGGTCATCATTTCCCTGAGCGTCTGTAATACTTTAATACACAGTTTCTCCTCATTCTCCTCTAGCAGCTGTTTAGTATGCTTTATTAACCTGAAAATAACCAATCAATCACAACTCATTTTAGTACTAATATTCTAAAAATGTGATAAGAGATACATGGTTATCTTAATTGGTTTAAGCTGCAAACAAGTTCTATTATAGTACCATTATACAATCATCTTGGGAACAGTCTTTCAAGAGCAACACTGAACCAGCTACCATGGGCTTCGTGGAGCTGTGAAGGAAACTGCAGCCTGCCGGGCAGGAGGACAGCCAGATAAAACAACCCTCTGACTACAGGCAGGAAGGAATCCGGGCAAGGGGCAGTGGGATTTAAGACCTGACGATCCTCCAGAACAAGCACTTAACAGTAAGAAAGAAAACTATTTCACATGCTACTCTGCTAAAAAACCATACTGAGTGTCCTGGACAGTACCATTAGAAATCCATCCTACCCAGCGTTTGCTACTTACTCAGGTACCTACTTTCTATAAACTCTGTATATAATCCACCCCTTCAGGAGGCGATCGGAGAAGCTGGATTCTGCTCTGAATTGCCCTCTGAATGACCTTGGAATCTTTTCCTCCCCTCTAAATGCAGGCAGCATCTGCGTTAGGTGATGCACGTGACAACAATGGATTCTGACATACCTGCCCAGCATTAAGCGCTACAAGACCAAATACTTTGCAAACATTATACTAGGGTTGAAGGCAGGTATCAAATAACAGGGATCAGGTCAAAATTTTTTACTCATTTATACTACTGTTCATGACACTTGTATCCTGCAGCACATATAGCAATTTTAAAGCATGAGCTGTGAGAGCATATCTAGCAGTCTTTCCCCACCCCAAGAGCATTGGCTTCTCCCCCCCTCCAAAGGCAAATTGCACTTACTTGTAAAGCACAGTCTTTCATGGGACGGTATTTCAAAGTATATCAAGTATTAACCAAGCTGGGCAAGAAGGCATCGTTCCAAAGGGCATGGGAAAATTGGGAAAAGGTAAAACGTAACAAAAACCCTTCCAATAAGCCAGACTTCAAAGACAACTTACTTGCAAATGAAACCTCCGCTTTCACATTTCCTCCTTGCATCCGTGTTCTCTGGGAAGAGCAGTTCAGGCCTGTGAAGCACATCTACCAGTACTGACAGCTCCGCCTGGACAAGGGGACGTAGGCGATCCTCTAAAGCTGATACTATGTCCTAGAATATAACCATATGAAGATTTTAAACAAACATTAAATACATAGACATTTATGGGCAAATTGATTTTACAAATTGCAAAAGAGACACATGACAATTAGGTTTGTCCTGCCTGAATAAACTAGATTAAAGGTCTCAGAGTTTAGTCAGATAAGACTTTCAATTTCATTGTTTAATAGTTGTCTTTAAAAGAGAAGCCCTGATTTCCAGCAGTCCACCAGATTACTCAGCTCCCCTACCCTCGCCATCTTTGTAGGTGCTCTTGTTGATATATGAGAAAGAAAATAAAATGCAGATTCATAGCTGCACTGAAACTTTGTAATAATGATCAGGGTATTTACGCTTACAAGAACTGACAAAAAAGTACTACTGTTAAAGTTATGCAAAAATAAAATTATTCCCCTTTTCATTGATGTTTGGAAAGCTGTAGCTCCCTTTAAAATGAACACACATATATCCTAATACTTATACAAGCAGAAAATACTGAGATACCTATGAAGCCAGAGAGGAAGTTTAATCACATTGAAATGGACAAATAGACAGGAATGGATAAAGAGGGAGAAGCTATTTCAATGAGACTGGGTTGGGCAGTGTATGTAAACTTATATTACATAATGTAAAAAAGGTTAGTTAGAACTGTTTGCCAGAAAAAGCTTTTCACCAGAGAATGAATCTTCAAAGGATAAAGGCATCATTCAAGATGATGAATTTCATTTGGTATAAAAAAGGCCTTATTGAACTGTCTACAGACCTGAACATAGAATATAGGTATAATACATCAGGACTACAAGGAACCGATACACCTATTTATTTCAAGCTCTCCAGTGGCTTCTAGGCAGGGCTGTGGCACCTTTCACTGTACTGAGAGATTTGGTGTACAAGGAGCAAAGCACTGGAGGAGTTTGGAGGGCTGTGATGATGAAAAAGTCCTGTCTTGTCAAAGAAATGTTACTAATGGTGCAACAAGAACACTTCAGGTACCACTAGCTTCAAATATCAACATCTCCTAAGACGAGTACTTCTATAGCCATTAGCTGTGCATGTTCAATCACCCGTCTTGATACAATGGTTTACATTTGATTTTATATACAGTATTACTATGTTCAGCACCAGCTAACTTGATTACCATGTGGCATTTTGACTAGTTAATTCCCAAGTGTCTTTCTGAACAGTAAATTCCTCCTTTTGTGTAGGCATGCAAGTAAGTGCTTATCAAAGGAGGAAGGGGTGCTGTGTAGTCACCTGTAATCTTTCAATTATGTTTCGATAATCCCTGGAGGCAGCGAGCACCGAGTCTCTGCGTGCAGCATTCCTTGCAGTCATTCGCCAGTTCATTGCAGTCTTCTGTACAATGTTATGAGATTTCAGGAAGAGATTGTTGACCTGACTGTCCAAGTCTACAGGAATTGCAATTGCTCGGCTTTTTGCTGCAACAAGCAAAATTTAATGAGAATTGACTCCTTAAGCCCACGTGTTACAACCAATGCAAGAATGAGACAACCTCTACTTGCAATTCCTTCTACAGTCTCCTTTGCATGCATTTTAATCAATGCAATGCTCACTCCCTGTGTAATGGGTCAGACCTCTGTGCAGCATTATGTTTAAAGGCTTTCACACCTCAGAACTGTTTAGCGTCTTTGAAGTGTGGGAGCAGGAATCTGTCCTTACACACACACTCCCAACAACTCATGCTAATACACATGTACACCTATCCAACAGAATGTGGCCTCATATCCAGTACAAATTACTCTTCTGGCTACTAAAAGTGGGGTAAATTACTGGGAGGAGTGGCACAAAACTACTTCCCTGCTGCAGAGCAACAGGATTGCAGAGAGTTTTGAGATTAAACGGAGAAATCAGTTCAGGTTACAGTGACAACACCTATTGCTCAAGCCTGACAATATATCAACATAATTCTGGCTTTGTACTATGCCTTGGCTCTAGTTATCTGCAAGTGGCAACTGCCGTAAGTAAACTGCACTTTCTTTTTGGAAGGATAACATGTAAGCAGCAAATACTGGATGACCATGTTTGCAGCAGTTAGTTCTGATGACATCCATTTCTTACCTACATCTGAGAGGACTCGAATGCAGCTTTCCACCGATGCCTTCTGGCTTGGCATTAACCAGTTACAATGGTACACTCTGAACACGCCTTGCAGCAACTGTACAAACACAGGTTGGCGAGTCTAGAACATAAGGTTAAAGAAAAGAAAATCAAACTAGTCGTGCCATATCAAGATATATCAGTATCACCTTGAGGTAATAGGAGTTACCAGCTTCAGCCATGACTCTCTGCACACCAGTCATTTCTAACTGGTCTGCATCCACTTGCTAGGCAACTTCACGTTGTAGACAGCATATCTACCACACAATCAGCAACTGAATGGAAAGGGTGGGAATAAATGCTGGAAGAGAAACATTAAATAGATAGCTTCTAAAGCATAAAGCCTCAGTAACTGAAGCTTGACTACGCAAAAGAAATAAGCAGTCATCTTCATCTGTTTAATCAGAGTTACCAGCAAACTTGGCATACAGATTCTTCTTCTAGCGTTGACCCATCTGTTTAATCAGAGTTATCAGCAAACCTGGCATACAGATTCTTCTTCTAGCGTTGACCAGTAGCTGATTCAATAGTCCACAGGTAAATGGGACTTTCCTCTCGACTAAATGACAGCACAGCTCCAGAGTTGAAAACTCATCATTTCAAGTATTATTAGCTGGTATCTAACTTACTGAAGAAACCAGCTGTGTGTTTCTCATTTCAAACACAGGTAGTAGTTAGTGGTAAACACCACAGCTGCTACGGATCAGCCAAAATTAAGGCATGTTTTTTAGCCCTGTATTTCACAAAGTGATCTTCCACTATAGCTAGGTGAGCTACTCCAACACACACACGCGAGCTCTGTTCTTTGATCTTTGCAACATCCCAACAATAGCGACCAAAACTCCCTGTTTGGTTTTGTACAATAATTACTTAGTAGAACAACTCATTTATTTTACCTATAGAGGAAAAAGCACTTTAAATATTTCAAATGAACTTACATTGAGAAGGAATACCCCGTGTCCCTGTGCCTACTAGCTATGTAATGTTTCTATCAGCTAAGTGAACAACACCACAGTGCAAAGCCCACAAGACTTAGGAACCAGTGAAAAAATACCTCTTTTATTCTGGTCAAGATTAATGCCTGTTTGTAAGAAAAAAGTGGAGTTAGATGAAAAAGCCAAATCTATTATATAATTAAATCTACTAGATCAATTCATCAAATAACACCATTATGAAATGTACAAAAGGAGAACCAAAATTCCAGAACCAAAAATTACTAAGAGGCAAATATCTATTATCCTTTCTAGAAATAAGCCAAACACCAAAAACATGGCAGCCAGTATTCTCCAAGGGTACTGAAAATACCTGCACTTTTGGATTTAAGCCACGCACATACTCCTTTCAGTTCATGTTTAAAGACTTTTTGGTCTTAAAAAGCTTCAAAGGCATTTTATTTGCTTTAACTAGGTCAATAAATCAAATAAGAAATTTAGTCCATGTTCCACGTGCCTCCAACTACACTTGAGAAGGAAAGCCTTGGGCAGCAGCAGCCTTAGGAGGCAAACCAGCTCAACAGTACTTGTTAAAGAGGAAAAGTTTTTGGACAGCTGTCCTTTGAAAAGACATATTTATGTTCTCTTAATTTTATATTATTTGAACTGCATGACAGATGTACAACGTGTTCCTTGAACCAGCAAGGCTGGTCCTGACTCAAAGGAGGTACAATTTAAGTTGAACAAGCCATAACATGAAAGAGCATGAAACAAGAAGAGGCTCGCATGGGAAGATTTGAGATGACAAGGTGCAGCAGAAAGGACAGGGATTGACTGAATCCAAAGGGAATGCAAAGGAGAGTGGCAACTATCATGCCGATGGAGACAGCGGCACCAGATCAGGTAGCAGTGGCTGCAGACTGCCCTGCAGCATCTCAGACAGGAGGGAAAAATCCCACGCGGAGGAGAGATGCACCCCACCTAGGTGGTCCAACGAGCTGTACTCCTCAGATAGGAGAGTCCCTGGTTATGGGCAAGAGTCTTGACAAGCACAAAAAGGGAGAGAAAGAGAGCTTTTAACTTGGAGATGTAGAGGAAAGATGAATCTAGGATAAGACAAAAAGACAGAGCTATCTACTGAAATGCTAAAAGAGAGGTGAAATAAGTTACTTCATCCTGCTAGACAGAGGGAGAGATTGAGAAACTAAAGAAAAACTGCTGACATAAAATTAACAGATGGCTAAAGTATGATGGTAAGGAAGTGCATTCAAATGCTGTACACTCAGAGCCGGCAATTAAAAGCATTACAGCCAAGGTATACAGTACAGAGGGAAGAGAGAAGGGCAGAGCCCCAGGGGACGAGGCTAGACTTGATCTCAATTTCTCATTTCTTTTGATGAAGTTTTGACAAACTAGCATGGAGGCTGATACCGCAATAGTGGCTGACATTTTAAAGTCACATGAGAAGGAAATCTAACTGCTGGACTGTTCAGACTTGCGTGAGTTAAGACACAACCCTAATAAAGCTGCTCAACCCAAACAGCTATTGCATCTCTCTGCACTCTCACAGGCAATGCCCACAGTTCGGCAATTTAAGAGTATTTGAGCCAATCTCAAACTCAGCTCTATTGCTTTCAGTGTGACCATCTCCTTGCCTGAACAAGGACGGCTGTCTAAGCTTATGAGAAGCAGAGCTGTGTTCAATGCTAAATAGCTGGTTAAATCAGGCAGGCCACTGCTCCTCCAGACATGGGTTGAGCCCACGTCCTGACTCAAGGAGGGCAGAGATACAGGTACTCAGTAAGGCAAACGCAGGAACATTATTGCTCATACTGAGCAGAAAGAAGTCTTTACCTGATGCACAGTCACGCAGCAGTTTTATGTACAGTTCCCTGGAGCACTGCAGTCACCCAGGCAGCACACCATGATCCAAAGGGTTAGCATAAATTATTTGACAAGGGATCGACAACATCGAATTGCCAGATGCCCTTTATGGCCACTTTTGGGAACCAGATGCCTCCCAACCTGCTGCCAGTTGCATTCAATTACAAACCTGCAGTTTGCACTGTGAACAATTGCCTTTAGCATGATGAAGTTGCATCAAGTTTCAACAACTACCATACCCAAACTTCGACAGACCTGCCAGGCACCTGACCACTCCACCCACACTCCTCCCAAAGAGTTATTTATGAATAAAAGAATGATGTTATCTTTGTGCTGCAATACAAATATTAGGTCAATGTCCTGACACTGCTGTTCTGTGGTAGAAATCTCTACCTTCTGTCACTTCACAAATGTTCCAAAGCTTCTCCTCCACATTTCCCCAACTTTTGAAAAAGACAAAAAATTACTCAGCTTAATGAAACACACTAGAGCTTTTGGAAATTTTTTGGTTTCAGAATGGTTTTGCCTTTAAGCAATCACCTTTGCACCCTCTGTAATGCAACACACTCCTCCTGGCTGGAAAGCTTGCCACCAAAGCTTTATCATCCTTCTTCGTGACACTCTGGAGACCTCCTTGCTGCCGTGTTTCTGCTTTACCACTGCTAGACAGCTGGCACGCCAAACTATCGCTGAGCAAAACTGCTTGTTTGCTTTCCTACACCTGCCCACATCATCTTATTCAACCGTACTCTGATCTATTGCCACAAAGAGGATGATCAGAGCCCTTTGATGCAACTGCAATACAAAACAGGGACAAATCCTTCATTTCTCTACTTGCAGTGTGATTTTCTCACCCAGAACCTGATAATGACACATAGAAACTCTCTCCAGAAGGCCTATGTGGTCTCAGTAGCAATACAGAGTTGAATCTGCTAATCTACTACTTCAGCTTCTCTAGAAAAACGTTTGTACCCTGATCTACAAATCTTTCCACTTTTACAGCAAAAGAAACATCCTGGTCACAAAGAATACGTATTTGCTCCCCCACTAAAAACACCTTTCTTTTTAACTAGTAAATGGAACCAAATTGGAATGAACATAACTGCATTGGCAGTGTATTTTCACTTTTCTGCTTCTCTACATTTTCCTACCTGCAAAGTAGTGCTCTGATCAGAGAATGGGGAACTGAAGAAAGTGGTGACTATACTCATCACTATTTCTGTAACGTACTTCTCCAATATGGAGTCAGCATGCTTTCTGTCGCTGGTGTTGTTACAAGCCTGCAAGACAATTCATTCTTAGGTCACAAGCAGCTCAACCAAGGTAGATTTAACAAGTGTTACAGATTGGAATTGTTGAATTCGCATTGTTCTAGTCACAGCAATTCCCTGCCACAATGAAATTTATGACACTTGGATCTCTGGATTTCCAGCACGCACAAAAGCAGAAGCCCAATGTTGTTACTGTTTTAATGTGTTGGCATATAGCATGTTTAGGAAGGAGGGAAAAAGCCCCCACAACATTCAGAGTGCCTTAGAGGAAAGAAAGTAGTAGGGTAGGGAGGACTGAGGTGTAATGCTTTCATATGGGGAAATACTTGGAATCCCAGGCAAAAAGCCATATGGCCAAACAAATGCCAAGCTTGGAAAAAATTTGTCCTGACCTGCCAAAAAACGTCGAGCATTGCTCAGGAAGGAGCTCACTTATCCTGGCCAGAATAAGCAAGCCAGGTGGCAGAACAGAAAAAGGCATTAGACAAAGGAGCAGGGTGTGGGGCTTTTCTGAGGTGCGGGTTTGTTGGTTTTTTTGTTTTTGTTTTTTTGTTTTTTTTTGTTTTTTTTTTTTTAAAGGAAAATATTAATGTGTTCCATGGAATATGAATAATGAAATCCACAGGCATAAGGAAAAGAAGGCACATATAAATTTCAAGGAACACAGTATTCAGGGTATTTATTGCCTTGATGCACTGTTATGTCTTATTCTTACTGCTCTGTACTAAACAGGTTCATTTAAGCTTTTTACATTCAGTTCCTAGATACAGAAATCATTACCCGACAGATGTCAACCAAGAAGTTCTCAAACAGCTTCCACATATGATTACTGGTATAGATCTCTTTCATTTCTACTTCTGTGTCCACATAGCAATGATTCAAGAAGTTAATGTATGCAATTTTGACCTAAAAGTAGACCAAAAAAATTACCATTTTTTCCCGTGGTAATTAAAATAAAAATACAAACTTGAATGGTATTATGAACAAATATAGTGTCACATTAAAAAGGCTATATAAACCATTTGTAATTCTATTTCTTCCCTTTATTTAAGCACTGGTGAAATTTAATGCCATGAATAGCAAGACATCATCCAATAAAGAAACACCAGGATTATTGCAGACAAAATGTCAGCATAATAGTAATTTCCAGTTCTGTAGAACCATCTGTTCAAGGTTAGCAACACACTCCATAAACCTCTCTGCCTCAAGAACCCTATAAAACAACCAAGTACGGCACCACATCCCCATTTTTTGGGCAGGGAAACAAGTATAAAAGGATTTAACTTAACTATCCAGATTGACTGGGGTTCCTGATAGCAGAACCAGAGAAGGAATCCAGTTTCCCAGCTCACAGCTTACTGTCCACCTGCACCACCACCCTTTCCCAGGCCAGACTCAGCAATATCAAATCTCTCACCCAAAGTCAGCACATTTCCAATACATACAGGCCAGTGCTTCTAAACAGCCCTCACCTCAGGTATGCAATCCTCGTGGGTTACTACCCTAACAATGTCATCCAAAGGAAGAAGGGAGTTGCATTTTATTTCTGTGTAGACATTTTTGCCTTCTGTGCACACAGCAAGCAGTTCTACTAAGTGGATGTGGTACATCAGTGGGCTGTTTTCATCCATCCGATCCCTCTCTGATCTCATCATTTGCACCAAAGTCTGGAAGGAGGCTCTGTCATTGTAAAACACTAGGACGTCTTCTCCCGCATTCACCAGCTACCAAGAAAGAAAAATATTCCATCAGCAGATCAAAGCCCATGCACCTCCCCACAGTATCCTCCCCTAATCTGTGGGCCGACTGTTACAGTGCAAATCCCGATTAGCTATTCTTTAGACGCTTAAAAGGAGCGCAGCCCACCAAGTCAGCTGGGCATTCCTCTTGTGCTGCCTTCATGGGATAGAGGGCTCAAGTATGACATTTTCTCTTAAAGAATTTACCACTTCTGAACTGCTGAAGAACTTCAAAGTCAGTCCAACTGACTGCTTAGACAGAAGTTGTGCCAAGAAGCTTGTGACTTTCCATTGTGCTTTTTTATTTCATGTATATAGCCTCAGCTGACTTTTTAATACAGCTAGCTGTAGACATGCTGTTTTGGTCAGAAAAATGCCCCAGGGGCATGCTGGATGGGAGGACTGCAGGGCTCTAATTCCACCCTTCTGAACAAACATCATCAATTTTCCAAGGCTAGCGAGCGAGACGTTAAGTCACACACTGAAGATTTCTACCAGCTTCACATTTGAGACTGAGATGGCCACATATTCAGAGCAGTTCAGATCTCCTGTAACTCCATGAGGGGAAGGAGAACGAGCAAACCGAGACCTGCTCCAGGCTGGGCACTTCTGAGAAGGCAGCCGGAGGGATCTGGGGCTGTCCTCCGGCAGGGTTTGTGGCAAACAGCTAGATAAAACGCAAAAGGTGACCCCCAAGGCAACCCCCTTTTCTCAGCAGCTGCTGACTCCCGTGGAAGCCGATTGCTGAGCACCTCACAAACTCGACCCCGTGTTGAGAAGCTCATGAAACCATTGTTGAGCTAAATGACAAAATATGGAAGACCTTCAATCAATCTAGTAAGATTGATGCACGAAAGGCAGAGCTTGACAAATCTGATCCTCGGGCTCCCCCTGCTGAGCAGGCCAATAAAAATCCCATCAGACATGCAAATAGATCGTCAAAGAGATCATCACATCCAATATCCAACTTAAAGGGGTTTATTCACCCTTCTCTTATCTCTCCTTTCTATTTGCCAGTTACCTACACACTTACATTTCTGAAGACCCTCAGACTTTTCCCCCTTCAGCACTTGAACAGCTGAATACGTAGGTCTTGGTAAGATAAGAAATTCCCATCAAAATACTATCATGGTAAAATTTTCCTTCTGCATTAGTGATCTTGAAATTAAGCTATTTCTCTTGTAGCCAGTTTTGCTAGAGAAAGGCACCCTTGCTTCATAAGCCCACCTATATACCGCCGTGTAGAGGCCTGGAAAGTAACTTCTATCATTAATAACCAACTACTCATTATACCTATGAGCGGAGAGCTCAGAAAGCTTTCGGTCACAAAAGCGCCTGTGCTTTCTGGTAGCTGTATGCTCTTTTTGCATTGTGAGAGCTAACTGTCAGCTTCTTGGCAGTCCCAGAAGCGAGAGGATCAATTTGTCATTTTCACCAAATGGTATGTGAAAACTTCTGTTCAGACCTTGCAAATCTCTGCAGCTCTCACCTCAGCCATTACCATATCTTGGCATTTCTTTATGAATTTTCCTTCCGCCTTGACAATCGTCTGCAGGAACTTTATGTACTGAACATTTCTGCCATGTGTTTCAATACAGTGGACAAAGTGTTGAACAACGCGTTCATTAATCTCACTGCAAAGCTGGAAGTTGTTCATGAAAATATGCTGCATTGTTACTGCTTCCAGAATCTAACAGAGGGGATGAAAGAAAGAAAGAAATTAGAAAATAAACAAACCACCAAACCCACACAGAAGTCAGGATAAAGTCAACACTCCTGCAGGGTGCGGGACTGAAAAGAACACTTCCAAGGACCTAATCTTTCAACACAACAGCTCATATCTAAACCTATTTTTCAGTCCACTTCAGCCTCTTGAACTTTGTACACTGAAACGGTCCTAAACAAACAGATCTTGCCAACTTTCGAGGCTTCAGAATGAAAACAAAATGTGACCCCTTCAACCAATCTTGCATCAGAACAGGCCCAGAGGTGATCACCAAGGACAATCCATTCTCTTTTCTTGCTAGAAAAGAAAAAAAGTCACAGCATGAGGTTATTCTTACCCCTGGGTTAAGGAACAGGTTTATGTGCTTGTGCAGCAATGCCTGATTCTGTTGGTTCCCAGCACAAAAGTTCTGTAAAAACTCGTGTGCAAGCTTCATTATCTCCTGCATCCTCGTGTCTTCAGCCTGTGATTGCATGACAAATAAGATGGGGTTAAAAAACCTGACGGTTCACTTTCAGGTGAGTACTGGGTGAGCTGCAGCTCCAGCTCTGCAAGGGAACTGTCACGTCTCTCTCAACACTCCAAAGAAAAACAAACCTCCACCCAGTTCACAGACATTAGGGATGAGTTTGGCCTGCTTCACAGTTTTAAAGATCACTGAAAATAAAGACCATAATAGAAGTTACAGTAGTTTCTTCTCTAAAATTGCATACTCCGTGGCCAAGCCTGCCAGCAACGTGCTTTAGTCACTTTTACACTTCTGAACATACCAGTTCATTGGCCAAACCACACATCATCACCCTGGGGCTACACAGGAAAATTGCCATGTTCCACTGAAATGCGTTTCAGGAGCGACAGATAGGTAGTTCATGGCAAAGAAGAGATGGAAAGTTATTATTGCAACAGTTAAGCCCAATTTATATTTACTGGAATCCGCACACTACTTGCATGCTTCCAAGTGCAGCTCAGGACTCAGTGCCTTTCCTCTGACATCAGTGTGGATTACCACTCCACTGATGGTATAAAATGCAGTTTGGAAAATTAGTGTCTGCTTTTATTTTTAAGGAGTTTCATATATTTCTAGAGGTGAAACACCTCCCACACTGCCTGTCCAATATATATTCACAGGTATGGGACAGAAAGGTGACAAGAGGTGTTGGAGGCTGGTTTTGCTGCCGATTTTTTAGCAAAATATGAAGCAAGACAGCATGAGACTTAACTTAACATTAATCAAAGCTACTGGACCTAATTACTGGTTCTCAGAAACCTGTAGAGCCTGGAACAGAGGACAGCAAAGTGACAGGGAAAATGTGAAGAGCTCCCTCACCTATGCAATGATAAGTACCTGTCACCTCTGACTAATGGGCAGGCAAGGTGATGAACTTAGGGTGTGCTTCATCAGCACAAGGCAGTGCCGCGCAAGCTCAAACCACAGCAACCCAGTCAGAGTGGGCCTCAAACTGCATCGCTGACATTACATGGCACTCTTGACATGGCTAATTATGAATAGCAGACCTTGCCTGGAGAGCCAGTTGATATTTATTCATTTCTAAGGGGGAGTTTGGGACTCTACAACTGGGGGAGGTCTGTATCTAACTACTGGGCAGATCTGCTGATAAATCCCACGGGGGACCAGGCACCCTCATTTCCCTCAGAGTTCCCAGGATGGCCGTCATACAGCTACCTCGTAGCAATAACGAGGGTCTGACTTTCTACTGACACAGCCTCACTTCAAGGCAGCACACACCTCCCATGAAAAGTTGAGAGTTGAGCCTTGGTCTCACTCTGAGCTACAATGGACAAATATTTCTTCAGGAAATAGTGCATAACACTGTATATTCAAAGACTTCAAACAAAGCTTATATAAGCTCCCCATTATTTTTGAAGTGTGGATTTTTCACAGACTATGAGGCTATATAAAAGAGCCTCTGTGAATCCAATATAAAGGCAGAAGATTCAGGAAGATTCAGAGGAGATATTAAAAGCCTGTCAACATGACATGAAGCAAGATGACAGACGTACAAAAACCCAACCTTTTCGTAAGGGATCTGCAGCAGCTCCAGCACAACCGCGTGAGCTCCCATGTTCCTCAGAAGTCGCTGCTGCTGCTTACGGCTTTTCCTGACCGAGGCGCTTTCCTGAACACAGAGCTTGCTGAGCCGCAGCAGGATCTGGGGAAGAGACCTGCTTTAGAGCTGAAATTCTGGGTTTTATTTCAGAGCATGCTCCCAGAGAGCAGCAACAGTGAAAAACGCATCTGCATGGACCAGAGTGGCTCTAGGCAGCAAAATCAGGTTTTAGGGCCTCTAGGCGAGGCGCTAAGGTCTGGTTGCTCCTGCAACATCAGCAGAGGTGCAAAAGGACCAAGCTGGAACCAAGAACTGCCAGGAAACATGGAGGCAGAAGGCAGCGATGGTGCCTGCTGCCCCTCAAGCGGCAGCCACCAGCCGCGTCGCCATCCCTCCGGGGATGCAGCAGCCAGCGCAGCCCTGTGCCACTTGGCACAGGCAAGGGAAGCAGTTTGGTCGCCTGGGCACCATCCATGGCATCTCTGACTAGAGCTGGTCCTGCAGAATTCAGCCGTGTCAAGCAAACCTGTCATCGGGCTCAGCAGTACGGAGCCACAGAAAGACCATCAGCTCACACTGCACCAGCACCAACGCATGTTCTTTGGTATTTTTTTAAATTAAATTTCACCAGCACAGTGGTTTTGAGTGCAAGGTACTCAGGACAGGGCAAACTAAATAACTTCTCCACTTGTTTACTTCCTTCGCAGTCTTTAACAATAAAAATATTGTGTTACCATTGAAACAGTAGCAAATTGTCACGTTTCTCACTAATTCATTCTTAAGGAAAGAATACACATGTTATGCTTATTATATTCCTGGCTTCTCATTCAAGTTGGGATATGTTATTACTCAGCAAATAGTTTCCACAATGGAAGAGTGACTCAGATTTTCCTAGGTGCCTCCCTCTGACTGCAGCTCTCCAGAGCTGTGTTACTCATTTACAATTCCATTTAACTATCAAGAAGCAAAGATTTACCTCTTTTACTACACGGTAGTTGTAGCTGCTAGTACTTTCAGGCCTTTGGGACTTGCTGTGACCTTCCTGAGGATAAAATCAGACAATTTATTAGTAGTTTATACTATTGTCTTCATGAAGGCTAAAAATACCATTCTAGGATAGTGCCTGCTTTCTTCCTGGAAACAAGTATCAACTTTCAGTTTTTTGACAGTCTCAGAAAAATACATATAATTATCCTGTCAAGTCACACTGACCTTTATAATATAAAATAAGGTGAAGGTGGGATGATTTTAGAGATATCAACCTCCTGTCCTTCCCTGTGCTTGTCAGATTCTGTCTGTAATCAAGTCTCACCCAAGAAAACTTCTCTTCCTCTCTATTGTTATTAAACTGTCATTGCATAGATATCAAGAGATGCCTCACAGTACCACACATAAGGAAAAGAACACGTAAATTACTTTTATTTACTTCCAACAATAAGTGTTCATAACCTAGGGACTACTTCTTGAATTCCCTCGCCCAGTCTTTTCTATTTGATTGCAAATTATATGGAGGCAAAAGGTATTTAATTAGTTCTAAGCCAGAGGTGCATGCCAAGAAATTATCACATACAGTTAAATCACCGTTCTCTTCTGTCATTTAAGTATAGTGCCATGATTCAAAATGCATCACCTGAACAAGTTCACAGCTCTGCCCTTACATTATTCAAGGTACTTTTGACCATACAAAAACCATGCAATCTGTCAGTGCTGAAAGGACACAACTCGGGAGCCAGAGCAAACCCAAATCAACTGCTCTGTTAGAGCCTAAAGATGACATTTCAGTGGCTGCTAATCCTGAGCAGTTTCCTCTTGAGACTAACTGGCATCAACTAGCTCAAGTTCTCCTCTTATTCTTGCCTCAATCTAAAAGCAATACAGATAGCCTCACCAGGCTATGCAGTGTGCTGGAAAGATATTTTTTTGTTGTTACATTTCTGGAAACAGTCACATCTTCACAAAAATACTAACACATGAATTTGTGCAAACACAACCTTATTACCTCTTTTTTCTTGTGTTCGTTTTCACCTTGCACTCCATCCATAGTCTCATCAGGACCTTGGCCTTTGTACACCCAAAGCTCTGATTTTTCCACAATAGACCTCAGCTGGTCCAAATCTTGTTTTATCTGCTTGTAGTTGTCAACATCTTGGCTGGTAACAAGCAGTTGAACCTTACATGAATACAATTCGTTAGTTGCACAAAAGGATTATTTTTAGCTGCAATATATACGTTCAGATGAGGAATAATGCTCTTAATACACACACACACCTGCTTAAAAGCTTGAAGGACTTCTTGTCTCTGACTAAAGTGCCGGAAGAGTAGCTGAAGTGCTCCAGACACCAGAGGAGGATAATCATGCATTGTTAAATGCAACAAAACTCTGAGAAATGTTCTGCCACCATGATCATCCAAATCCAGTGGTGTGTTCTCCTCACTGAAAACAGAGCATAGGTGTTAACTAGCATATTAGACTGAATGTCCCAGCAGCTTCTTAAGTCCAGTCAGCGTTGGCAGAAAACCTTTTTCCTTACTTTTAAATAAGGAGGAAATTTATCAAATCGAGTGCTATCTTAAGACACACAGGGCTTTTTGGTGTACTGTTTAATAGGGAGGCTATTCCAGAATCTCATTAATCATGGTTCACTGCGTATACATTATCCAACTCACATTTTTTGGGGTCAAACTACGCCAAAATATTTGTCCTTATGTCAGCCTCACCCTATTGCTCAAATATTTCTTGCCCTTTCCTGGTACTAACCTTTCTCACTATTTATGAAATAAAACCCTACCTCAGTATCCAGGCTGTAATGCTAATTATGTCAAGCACTTGATATCCTCCTCTTCTCTATCTTTCCCCTGCACCTCTTTTCAGAGCATGAGAAACTCATGTTGGTGGTTTTGGTATTTGTTTGTTTGTTGTTTTGTGTTGTTTTTTTTTTTCCTATCAGTGCCCCCTGAATCTTTTCTGTATTCTGCTTCCAACTGAGTCTGCAAATTTAAACTAAAAATTCTGGTTATTAATTCTGTAAGCGAATCTCTCTCTCCTGACTTCATTTAAGAAGTCAGTTATCTTAGGTTTACAGAAAACAACTGCAGCTCTGAGCAGCTTATGGACAAGCTCAAGCACTTGCAGTCTGTCACTGACTTGCTGTCCTGTGATTTAAGGATATAAGCCGCTCCAGAGGGAAGGCAGGTATGGAAGGTACAGCTTACTTTGTTCTGTCATGCATGTGCAGTTTAATGCTGCATTATACAAAAAAAAAGGATGGCTAAATATGTATGTCTCAGTAGAAGTCCCAATTCTTGCCTACACAAACTCTCCCATCTAAGCTTTTACTGCAGCATTCAGCTTAGACGCACTAATCCTCCAACTTGGCTTCCACCCACGCAAGTGAAGCCCTCCCGTGAAGATCTTCCTAGTTGAAGGACCCCTGTGTCCCTTATCTCTGGCTTTTAATCTGAATGGACACTACTTTGAGCTGTATCAAAGGCATTTCAGGAAAATGAAGCCTAGGTAACTGCAGCAGCTGTTTCCAACCTTTTCCCAGTTACCACCTCACTTTCAACCGCAATCCCCACTCCTTGGGAGACCTGAAGCCTGCAGCCTGGGAGCTCCTGAGCTACCCCTTGACTAGCGCTAGTGAAGAGATACTTTCCTTCCGCCAAAGATTCCCTCGGCTTGTTCTTCAATATGTTCAAAGTCTAGGGCTCCTGAGAAAATAAACAAGACAAATACATTACGTCAGAGTTGCACCAAAGATGTTTCTGCAGCCTAAAAACATTTTAAATGGCAAGTGGTGATGTAGGTGTAAGCAAGGGGATCATAACAAGCTGAAAGGAATGCTGAGAGATTACTGAAGCAGCCTGCTAAGATAACATATGACAATAAATTAACCTGTTCTCAGTTCACAGATTAAACTGCATAATAATTTCAGACACATCCAGGTTTATTCCTCTCTTGCCTATTTTTAGATTGCACCAGCATCATCTCAGGACACTGATAGGAGCTGGTGTCATTCAGAGGGGCCATCCACAAGAAACGCCAAACTTCAGCTTTGAGAAGTTCTAAAGTAATAAATTCAGCCATGACAGCAATACCCCTGTGGCTCAACAGACAAAAAGGTCTTTGCATTTTTCAGTATAAGGTACATATTATCACATGGGCAATGATGAATATTCTGAAATAAAAAAAAATAAAAATGGTAAAACAGACTCAGAGGTCTCAATATTTCAAAGATTTGCAAAGGGGAACAGAAAGTGAGCACAGGGATTTTTACATCCTTGCCAAAAATATTTACCCCCTTTCTTCCAAAGTTCAGCTTGCAGAAAGAGCTCTCGCTCTCCCCGCCAGCTCAGTTTCGAAGGCCCTGGCACCCCGGGGGGCTGCCGGACAGACAGCCCAAGAAAAAAAAGTAAACATATCCCCTTTGAAGTGAGATCAAAAGAAACAATCTCCTCCCTTCGAAGACTTCACATCTAAACCACTTTTTCCTTATCTTTCTCCTTTGCATCTAGAGATACAGTCCCCAAATTGAGGAAGAAAAAACTGTTTGATGTCTAATAAGCTGCACTTTTGAAGTCCAGTTATTCCTATGCAGTACAGGTCCTAAATATGGGACCCTTTTTCCCCTGGAAAGCAATCCAGCAATTGATCACATCCCATCTACCCGGGGCACTAACTATCCTGCTTGCAATTAAGAACATTGGCTATGACAAGCTCCTCAACAGCTTACTTTCATACCCTTGTCTAGCAGCACTGAGACACAGACACCTCCAGATGTCTCGCCTTCCTACAATACCTTTGGAAAGAAATGTGGGTGAGCAGAGGCATCAGGCCAGGGGGAAGAGATGGAGGAAATCAGCTTACTATGGGGACCCTTCTCCTTCACCAAGAAACATTAATAGAAAAGATTTGAGGCTGATGACAGATCACACATGATAGTGTTAATTTCAGGTTTTCTTTAAAGGATGCATCTCAGGCTCTTGGTCACAATTAACACATGGAAACAAGCAGGAAAGAGTACAAATAAATCCTGGGATTTGTTTGGAGTATATGGAAGTGATCCCTACTCCATTATTCCTGCCACTAGCAGGGTACACTGCTTCAATGGGACCACTCATATGCCAAAGCAAGAACCTGAATCAGTTATCTGATTAACACCTCTAAGATTAGAGAGTCTTCCCTAACCCACACAAACTCATTCTTTGCAAAATAACTAACCTGGTACATTAGCTGGCATCTCTTGGTTACTGCTTCCAGTGGGTGATTCAGACATCTGGGCATTGCTTTCATCAAATTCATGTTTAAATATACAAAGTAGGCAGGAGATTCTGTAGTCCAATCTCACATTCAAAATAAACTGATGAAATAGAAGTAGTAAAAATGTTGACATTCCTATTTCCAGCACATGTACAATTTACACATAATGCAGTGCTACCAACATGCAAGATCAACATAGTAAAGACATGGATTTAACTTGAAGAGGTATGCAAATCTTTTCTTAAAAATCCCCAGGATTCAGTGACTTTTTTCAGTGATTTCAATGAGCATATGATATACACACAGTAATAAATACTTATGAGTAGATTTTGGTCGAGTTTTGATCCTTTGTTACCGCCCGAAGCAGGCATCCTCCCCCCCCTCCACAGGAAAGGAAATCCGCATTTCTATCTCTGTTCAGAAGCCAGCAGG
>NW_009609979.1:116610-141324 GCF_000690535.1 Cariama cristata
GAGAACGAAACGGGGCGCTGCCAAGGGTGGGCCTGCTGCCGCAAGCCCAGCACCGCAGCCTGCTGCTGTCACAACAGCTACCGGCCGAGGTGGGCTGTACTAGCTGGGGCCAGTGAAACCTCCAGCCTCGCAGAAATCACCTTCTCGGGGGGCTTCCTCCCTCTTGAGGAGAGAGGTACAACGCAAAGAACATTTGCAGTTCTCTCAGATTTAGGGGAAAAAGCTTAATGCCAGTTTTAATAGACCACGGTAACAGGGGGAATACTGGCACACTAAAAAATCCCATTGCACATGCCAGGCCGTAAGAGAAGTTCTGGTTTTAACTAAAATTAGCAATGAGGAAAGGAAGTGAATCAAGCCTCCCCTACGTGCTGCATCTGCTGCTGAAGGGAAGGGCATAACCTCAAACCCAGCTACGTGCAAAGCCTCCCACAGGGGCACCACGGCTTTCCTGCTGCTTCGCATACTTTCGCCCACAAAACTTTTGCGGCATTCTGGCCTCCGTGAACTTGCCCATGAAGTTACTGAACAGAAAAGGGACTCCTACACTGAAGGAGGGAAGATGGATTTCAGTGCAGTGATTTTGTGGCAATATCTTGATCAAGGCAGCGCTGTGGAAAAGGGAAAAAACTTTTCTCTTTGGGTCCCAAAAGCTTAGGAGTGAACAAGTGAGAAAAGCCAGAGAGAGATAGAAGAGACAGCAAGACTAGCAAATGCGCGTTCTTAAAAAACATTTCAGACTGATGGCTGTACAAAGAGTCGTCTCAAGTATCTCCCCCTTTCTTGGGGCACTTAAGATGGCCCTGTAGAGTCAGAGAAATTACTAAGACAGTAAGGTGGAAAACGAGTGCTCCACTTCAGCAAGTCAAATATTTACAAATCACTATTAAATATGCAGATGTCTATTGCAAATTCATTTCTGTTAAGTGGTTGCAGTAATGACATAATATTATCATATGCAAATTGAGTGCTGCACACCTAAAAAAGTCACCCTTGTAATGCTTGAAGAGGCACATACAAGGCAAAAACAACCTAAAGGGCAGCATGGCGTTATATTCATGCTTAAAGACAACACAAGATGCTACGTTAATGTGCGTTGCTAGTACCTGAAGTATTTCGATGATCTTCAGCTTTGTGTCCATCACCAGGATGTCCTCTTTCTCTGGCTCGCTCTGCTTGACATTGCCCTCGGGAGCAGCAGCAAGCGGAGTCATGGGCAAGAACCCACCGCCTCTGAGCACCACCTGGGTCATCAGCTCACCGACTCCGTGGATTGATCTCATCACATTGCTCCCTTCGGAGAGGCAGGTAAACAGGTAAGGTTATGATGGTGTAATGGGACTGCATTACCACGGCAAGGATCCTTCACATCATACAAAGAGAAATTATCTCAACATTAAACAAGGCCAGGTGGACACCAAAATCCCTGGAACAGACGGAAGTCAACAGAAGCACTGCAGTACTTTCAGAACCCACTGCCCTCTCCCTCTTTCCTTGTAGGCATTACTCAGCTTTACAACCAAGACATGGACGGAAAGGAATAGAAGATTTTGAACCCACATTGACAGTTTCAGATGAACTAGAAACTACCGAAGAACGATCTGTTCTGCCAATCGTTTTTCAGCCTTACCTTTACTTTCCTCGCCTTTTGCCATCTTGGTAATAGGGAAGATGGTAGTGATGTGCACACAGTCTAATATAGCAAGGAGGATTTTGGTTAGTCTGAGGAGGTCACAGAAGTTGTAGAAACCAAAATATATCAGATTTCTGGCTAAGTTAACAACCTATCAAAATAATAATAAAAAGTCTGATTAATACTAAACACTTTGCTATCACAATCAAGTTGTCTTAACACAGTGAAAAGATCAAGAACCTGGCCGTGAGTCATATTCTTATCATAATACCTCATAATTCCCTAAGATTGTACAGTTCTACATTTTATCAGAAAACTTCCTACTTGCCTAGAAATACTGCAATGCCTGGAGTAACAGTCTGTATCCGCAGTTGATATTCTATAGCTACAAATTCATACCATATTTGTGTCATTACAGAAAAGGTAAGATAGCTCAAGACTAGAGGAATATACAGATGTTTTTTATGGTTTTGTCTTAGAGAAAAAAATAAATAAATCCCACATCTAAAGCTTACTGCTACCAAGTTAAAAAGTTTCCCCACAAGTTCTCCACATGCACTACTTCAAGATCCACACATAATAATTTAACATATAGTGCAAATATTTAACGTAGCCCCATCATCTGAAGTACATTCCCTCAAATATTTCTTATTAAAAAAAAGTATCACATCTTTTCTCAAATTAATGGTTATTTAGGGAATACTGTTGCATGGATTTGCTACATTTTATTTGCACAGACTATTTTAATAGGTCAGTAAGTCACAGGACACTGTACTGTTCTCTTTGTGAGTAATACTGTAAGCTCTAAAGACTAACTGTGCATGCAGACATAGTGTTTAGTTTTTGAGACTATTTATTCCAGTAAAGCTTAACTTTACAATAACACTGCAAGCACAAAAAGTAAACAAGGCTGCTGCAAATCTAAGACATGAGCTTACCTTCATTAATTGTATTTCAAGAACTATCATTGCAAATTCACAAACTTCTGTGGGCTTTTTTGCATGAGGAGAAAGGACTACAGTGGAAAGGAGGAGCCTGCTGAGGCCCAGCACTCACTAATTACTTGCCAATCTACCCGATGTTGAAAAAAGTACCAATATTCCACAAATATAACAAAAGGAAAAAATCAAAACTGGATAACTACCTCAAAAGTTAGTTTATTTTTCTCTTTATCAGAGAAAGGGAACCTCTGACACACCACATCTCTTAAATATTCCTCTACAAATTCCATTGTTTGTGCAAATCTCTCCTTAATTTCATCTTTGGAAGTTCCACTGCTATCATAGCTGAAGAAGAAAAAAAAAAAAAACAAAACAAAACAAGAAACAAAACAAAACATAAAACTTAGCATGCAAATACACAGGGCTATTTTCCCCCAACACAAGTTTTCATTGGTTTGTCAAACTCTAAGAAAAGTTAAAGGCTGGTAAATAATTTATCCAAATGAGGGCGTCAGGAAGCTGACACCATAATTTCCTGGCTTTTGCTGTTTTATCCCATATACTCATTTTGCACTATTTAAAAATGTCTGAGGAAAAAAAAAAAAAAAAGAGAATTTTGTCCCCATAAAAAAAGAAACCCTTATTATTTTAGTGGAAACAATTACAAGCTGTGTACAGCATTAAAGAGAATGCATGTGGTCAAGAGATGCTGACTGTGGATGCTATTTTTCCCCCGAATAAGAATAATATATATGCAAAGTAGGTATTAATTTTCCTTAATACAAATTCTAGGTTTGTTCCTCAGCATGTGCAGAGAGCATTCGAAAAATCCCCACCACCTTCCACTAACTACTTTTGTTTTCCTGTTGCTCACATATCGCTGTTTAGCCTCTGCCAGAGCTGAAGCCATTTGTTTTTCTATTTTGGCATTTAAAGTTTAACACGATCTACTGCATCTCTCTGAGGAAAGAAAACCAGGCTAGCAAGGAGGGAAGGGAGGGAAAAACAAGAAACCACTAAACACCAGTACTAATGCTGACAAGGTTCCAATTCCTAACATTTAACACAAATTTTAAAAGTCTGTTTTCTCCAACTGAAAAAATTGAGTTCTGAACAGTTGAAGTACTATGAATTTTAAATTATTTGTACTATAAAGAGTTAATACAAGCCTATGGTCAAGAAATCATGTCTCCAGTCCAGTTGTGGTTTTGTATAGGTTTTTCACCACTGTATCAGATTATTTTCCATTGGAGGTTAAGGACTGTGACTCCATCTCCAGCATGTCACTTGTTTCAGCGTCTTCCTCCTTGTTTTGGCTTTTGATTGTGTGAGCTCCTGTATGGGCAATCTGCCCTGAAGAGTCTATATTCTAATCAAATAAGGCAGGAGGAAAAATTAAATAGTCCTCCCTTGCTTTCACTCCCTGGGGCTAGGTCACTTGTCACATCACCCCAGTCAGCGACAGACCATCACTGTGATCACTATGTGTTTTGGAGACAAACCCCTACGGCCTCATAGCTTACACCATGCACACACAGAAGGGTTATTTTGTTCTCAGGAAGGTTCCCTCCAGCAAACATTAGAGGCAAATGAAACAACAGGGTTTGAATGTGGGTTTTTTTCATATTTTTTTTTTTAAATTTTTCAATAGAAACAGTATACATAATGCATGAGTTTAGAATTGATCTGGTTTTGTTTTAAAAATCAGGAGTGATGTAATTTCCTTTCCCACACCATTCCAGCAAGTACTTACTCATCAATAGCAATTTCAGAAGGTATTTCAGACCACAGACGAGCATACTTCACTGGTGTTACTTGTTCTTGGGGGTCACGATCAACATGCATATGAAGCATTAGCCGGCAGAAAGAGGCTCTCAGATCATATGGCAAGTTTTCATCAGACATGCAACGGAGAATGAGGTCCACATCCAGCTGGCCAGATATTTCATTTATGGCCAAGTACTGTCGATCAAGGCACATTCTAGCAAAGAGGTTTAGCTGGTATCTTCAGGAAAAAAAAAAACAACACATAAACAAACAGCTTACACTTTAATTTCCAGAAATGTCCACTGGGTATAGAAGTATATATTCTTATGCATTAACAGAATTAATCTTATATTTTCCAGTAATATAGCTAATACTTATTATGGAAAGAATAAAGTACTTATCAAACACTAGCAAAAGGTAACATAGTGGAAAGATAGAATAAAAAGAGTCATCATTTTCCTGAGTTACGGAGAATTAAGTAATGCTGTTTATGAAAGCTACAGAAGAATTCAAAGAACACTTAAGGCAACTCAGCCTAAATACTCTAGGAGACCAAATGCTTCTTACTGATTCTGAAGCCACAGTTGTTCAACTGAGGCAACACAGATGGACTACAGAATCATTAAAAATTAAGTACCTGATTAAACAACTACTGAGCTCTGCTCCCTTCAGTGAAAGAATTGGTAGAAAAAAAATAAACTTAATTCCTAAGTTTTTCAGTCCATTAACAAGAAGCAAGCAACCAGCATTTAAGTTATGCACATTCAACAGACTGATTTAACCTTTAGTCATAAAGCACACGTCCAACATTCATGAGTATTCATACAGGCTTGTGTTGAATAGTGTCAACTGTGAGGCTTCCTAAAGAAATGAACATTTAATTGAAAGCAGATTCCTTTTCACTCTCAGCACTCCTCATGGGAATTTGACCAAATTGTACCCTAAATCCTTGGTTTAAGCATGTTCATGAGTCTATAATGTAGACAAAAAATAATTAACACCATCAATTCTATTTAAAAACAAGTGCGAGAAAAATTTATTTTGAAAGCAGATACAATTTTTAAAATATATACAAGAGTCTCCTTTTGAGCTCAGCCCTTCAGTAGGCTCAAATAAAAACATGTATGAGGAAGTTTACTGCAAAAAACATTTCAATGGAAAAGATAATGCAAAATAAGATAGCTATTAAAAAAAACCAAACTAGTTGTACTTTCCGCATCACCACAATTGAGTCTGTCAAACTACTCTCAGAAGTTTATAACCCAGACAAAGGAATTTAGTCTGGGCTGAAACCTGAGCTTACGCTATGCCAAGAACTTGGTGTCTTGTCAAGTCATCTGGAAACATCACTTCATGTTAGAAACTGCTAAAAATATAGTTTAAGCTGTACAAAAGAGCACTGCACATTAATCAAACCAATCTTGTGCCATTTTCATAACTTTGTTTATTGTCGTGCTGAGAACTACAGGATCACTAAGGGCTTTGAGTTTAGAGAGAAATTTAGAAGGCAGACAGAGCAGCAGTGACTTCTTTAAAATCAAACGCAAAGCCATCTGCACGCTCAAATCCTCTTATTCCCACAAGCGGTTGTTCACCCCAGCTACCACCTGAATACAGGTAACCTAAATGGTTAACATACGGGCTCTCTTATAACACCCACTTAACAGGAAACCAAACAGAAATACAGGCATTAAGTGCTGTGCACATTCAATGCACTCTAAACTTCAACTATTTTTTTTTAATTCAGTTTCAACTTGCTCATGCTGATAATTGAACTTCTCGCCATGAATAACTTTGTGCTTTTAGCTCTCACTTCAAAGAGACTTCATCATCACTCTCTAATGGCTATTTTGTCCACAAAACCAGTATCCTTTCACCCAAACCAACTACAGCCTATATACCAAAGGTTTCCCCGCACACTCTTGATGAACTTTGCTAGCCAACCACTCGCATGCTGTTAACCTGTAGTAGCTGAGTACGTCCCGATCTTCTTTCTGCCCTTCCTTAGCATCCTGAGCCAACTCTCTGATACTCTTACTGCGGATTTCCTTGTTACTGTCTCTCCAGAACAACCACACTTCTTCCTCATCTTCTCCAACTTCCAAGGCATTTTCTCCACTTGACACTTCTTCAAACTCAAATCGAGAGAGGACCAGCCTGCCAGAAGGAAGTTAGGTTAGAATACAAACTGTCAAGACCTGTGGAGGTCTTTTAGAACATTTCTTTTAAGACACTTGCTAAAAAAGACAATTGCTAAAATGTACTGGTGATAATAGAGGTAACTAATTTTATAATTTCACCTGCATTCAGAAAACACAAATTTTATTCCTCAATTCTGCGAAGTAAAAGCAGAGTATCTTACTCTTTCAACAGTAGCAGTTTACTACATAAAAATCCTTGGGTTTTATTATTAAAAGCATTAGGTTAGAATGAATTTAGATTACAAGCTTTCCAGTCAGCCTTAAAGAGACCACTTCAGCCCCATTCAGTTGAAGATAAAGAAACAAAGAAGTTAAAGACACATTTAACTGACTTTCGAAAACATCTTTACAGGAGAACTGGTTCAAAGATCATTCAACAGACTAGGAAAGGATTTGGTAAACAAAAATATCTAAAAATTAGTTCTGTATCCCATAAATGCCAATTGGATCAGAACTTCTTTCTGCTTACGTGGCAAAGTAACTAGAAAGAAATCAGCTACTGAAACTAAAAAGGCTTTGGGGGCTTTTAGCTCTTCAGCAAAAAAATGATCACGCATCTGAAAAAAACAGACAAATTAAATATGCAAGGATAAGAACAAATAAGTGATGTACCAACTTTAAATGCTGGTAGAAATAAATACAGTCTTTATGATTTCATGAAGATAATTAAATACGCAAGAATACTCTCATCTATTTGTGTTTTAAAAACTACCCAACAAAGACCTGCCTCCCTTTTACAGTGTTTCAATAATGATTATCTATGCCCTATTCCACATACCAAATAAACCCATCTTTATGAAAGACAATTGGGATTTATTGCCTGCTATGATGCTTCAGCAATGGCAGGGCAATGCTGAGAGCTGGAGACCAAAACCCCAACTGCAGAGGGAGAAATGGGTGGGCAGAGATGCATCAGCCTCTGCTTTGCTGCAAGTGGAGCTCAGTGGTCACACACCCAAGAAGCGTTCGCTCACTTCACACTGCTTATGTAGGAAAGCCTGAAACCCAGAGAAGGATCAGGCCCACAGGACCCTGCACACCTTCCTGCAAAGTCTGTGTACTTGGATCAAACGTAAAGATATCTGAAAGATTTCTCTGACTGCAGGACTGAGAATGCTGGACTGCTGTCATCAATACCCATTTACGGTGTATTTGAGGAGGACCCCACACATACTTAACTGCTTTCTCTAGACGTGCCAGCAGTGCTCTCAGCTTTGAATCACCTTCCTTCTGTTTCACACTAGGAAAACCATCTTTAAAAGCATTAACTTACTTCGTTTCAATGAGGATGTCTGCATTTGCTGGATTCAGCACGGCTTTACAAATCAACTCCTGAGTGACTGGAATAGATTTGTTCATGGAAACACACAGATCGGAGAGGTAATCCAAAAACCTGTTGGAAAATGTGAGCCAAAAGGGTATCAATCATTGTTGAGATCTAGACTGAAGCAATCTACATTTTAGAAAGAAAACATTCAAAACTCCATTTTAACATCGCAGAGACTGTTGCCCGAGGGGGAATTTATGGTGAGTGCCAAAACAGAAGTGAACTAGCTGTGCTTTCTTACTAGCAAGTTGGCAGGTACAGGTTTTTCTCAGAAGGCTATGAGGAAAAGGGTAATCATATACTCAGAAATGTAGAACTCACCTGGGCTCCCTATTTTTCCTCACGAGACTAACAAAAGTGTCAATCTCAGCAGCTGTGATGTGCTTCTCCAAGAGCTTGCGATTGTTATGAAGCAGTGCTGTAATAGTGTCCTCGGCCAAGACGTCGTAGCCAATTTGCTTCTGCATGAAGCCAAACTGCTTTGCAATGTATTCCTTCAAAGCATAGAGGGAAGAAGGAAGGTGGTGTCATTAATTCTCAGAATTTAAGAAAATAATCAATAACAGGAAACAGTTAGATGTTTGCCAATATCAACATCCCAAGAAGCGAACCGGATTAGATTCAAATTGTTCTTTTGAAAGCAAGCAAGTGATGACAGATAACCTTAACACCTCCCTCCCTCCTGGCCTAGACACCACCAAGACATTATCTGATATGAATTTGTTTTTAATAAATGGCAACAAAAAAGAAAAAAGAACAGTCTTAATTCACAGGCCAACTTTCAACGGAGTTTGTAGTACACAAGAGTGAAGAAAGTCTTATAATTCACCTCAATTTGACAGTTAGCAATTCTGTTTTCTTAAATTCCCCTTAGAACTGGTACTAATTACACTGCATACAGTCTCTGATAGAGATGAAAAATGCCAGATAAGAGTAAAACTGAGCAATCCAAAAATCTCATAGCACAGCATAGCAGAGTTAAATTAATGGGATGCAGCTTTTATTTTTTTGGAGCACAGGAACAATGTTAATGCCATTGAAGACTACAGACATTATTACAGACCTGATTCTTTCTGTAATCCTGCTGAGAGTGTCTCAGCACTCTGTAGCAAAGCCGGCATATGTGTCTGAAAGGAGCATGACGCTGGTCTCCAAGCTCCTCCAACCGCAACATCGGGCCATCACCACTGTCTGTAAATGGTGCTTGCAACAACTTGAAAATCTATAGTTTTATTAGAAAACAAAGATAAAATCCCATGAGACGTTGGCTTCTTCTGATTAAAATTAGTGTAAAAGCACTGTGTCAGTGTCTTTAAATTTCTAAAAGGTAAATCAGAAATACACTATAGTTACCAAGTTTCTTGGCCATAGAGTAGCCTGGACAGGAGGCATTGTTGATCACCTTTATTAAACACCATATTCTGTAATTTTTTCTTCTAACAACGGTATGCCTACAGTCCACCGCCAAGAGCCTGCTGAAAGCTAGAAACTCCAAGGATCTTTTGGTTCCAATAACTTGGCCAGGTTCTCTATTAGTAGGTTCTCTTTTCCGACAACCCTTCTTGGAGGCGGAGTTTAGAGAAAAATGCAGCCTACCTGCTTTAGAATATTCTGTTCTCTCATCAGTTTTTGCCGTTCTCTATTAGGTTTAGAAAACACCACTTCAAGGACATCTTGTCCGGAATTAGTTCCACCAGTAACAAAGTAGACCAAATCCTCCAACAGTTTGGTAACAGATCTACAGGAAAGCCAGAAGTTGTTAATACAAGACAACAAATTCTGTTAAGAGAACAATGCCAGTGTAAGTTTACATATATTCCAAAACGCTAAGTGAAAAAAGAATGTCAATTAGAGACTGACTCAGATGCGGAATAAAGCACATAGGTTTGTCCAGAACTTTAGATTAGGAACTAATGCTCCCTATTGCTGTAGCTTTACTGTCTAATAGCTAAACCATAGCAGCAGTAAGACAACGGTATCACTTTAGGGCAACTATACACTTGCCAAGTTCTATTTGGCAGTTCTTTAAATTGCCAGAAAAAAAGTAAATAAATCAGGTGATCATCTCCCCCAAGGCCAAATAAAAGACACTGGCTATAGAAGCACATGGGCCCTGGTTTTACACAGCTGACTCTGCACTCTTTTTGTGTGGCCATGTACTTTTCATGGACATTGTCAGAGGATTTGCAAGTAGTCATATGTTCAGTCTTCACAAGATGGATTATAAATTCCCACACTTGATTTGCAAAGCCCATCAAGAAAGGTATGCTGTGGATTATTCCTTCAAGTTCAGAACAACAGTTCTCATGCTCCCATTTGACAGAGGAACAGGGAGGGCTTGACAGAATAGGCTTGAGAACCTCCACTATGGACACGTCAACAATAAAACCATCAGCTTTTTTTTTTTTTTTTTAAATCTCATCACGGAAGAAACAAAATCCCTCTTCTGAAGATAACATATATAGATAAAATTTTCAAAGAAACAGTTTCTGAGTAAAGGAAACAACATTATCTGAACCAAATTCTTGTTTTCTTACCTTCTTTCATTCTGGGTTATTGTTCCTTTTTCCAACTTGCCAGCAATGGAACCTAAAACCTTACTTGCATCATTTGCAAAATCCAAGTCCCGAACCTCTGCAGGGGAAACTGGTACTATAGCAAAAGCTTCTTTGTCCTCTTTCACTGGAGAAGTACCAATCTGAAACCCAGAGGAGTTTTATCATCAAACCAAAAGGCAGAAAACAAAGTAGCGATTCACATACTCAGTGATAATAAAACAGAACAGCCACGCTCCACTTAGACAGTATGAGACTAGTCACGAAGTCAAACTTCGGGAACAGTACCACTCTGTGCAAGTTGCAAGCTGTTCCTAAATGTAGAGAACATCAGGTGAGAACGCAAAATGTTGCTGTAAACAGTGGAAAAAATCCTTCTCATGATGACTGTCGTACAGTAGAAATCAAACAGCGCAACTAGTAAAATACCACGAAAACCTAGTCTTTAAGATAAAATATTTTGCGTAGGCACTATTCCTTACTGTTACACTGCTTGCTGTTTGACAAATCCAGCAGTCTCAAGGGACTGGAACTTCTCCTGCCAACAACATTTTTGTGAAAGTACAGGAATCAGAGGATATGCTTACATAAAGAACTTACTTTAAGCATCACAGGTTTCTCCTCTTCTTTATCGATAGGAATATTGGTACTATGAACCCAGGTGTTAGTGCAAAGGTGTCTAAGTCTGACATAAGAGTTCCTGAAAGAAAGTCAAAAGTTTCAAAGCATGAGTCAGTTTTCCAGACGGGGAATCTTCGCATTGTTCGAATTGCAAGATGTTGGCAGGAACAAGTGGGAAAAAAAGTGTCATTTTTATCCATGCGGCATACCATAATAGGAATGAGACTCTTCTTCCCTTATTTCATTCTATAAATTCACCTTAGGAAGTCTTCTTATATAATGAAACAGATTCTGCTGTAAAACAGAACTACATCTATATTTTGTTGCTGTAACTCAGCTGCTGCACAGTAACAAATTAAGCCTCTTCAAGTCCTCACATTTCCATATGCTATAGTGTATCTGAGCTGTCAGCTTCCTCCCTTACCTTTGTATTTTTCAGCCTGTAACTCCCTGATATCTATACTATATTTTCCAAACTGCAAATTTTTTGGCTCTTTGTGTAGTTAGTCAATGTTGTACAAGCATTAAGATACCAGAACACAAGACTAGTATGCAGCGATTGTCTCTCAGAAGTCCTATGGGGACAGCAGTTTCCAAATTGTTTTCTCAGGTTTTTCTGGCATTGACACTCTTCTGCATGTGCCAGCTGTTTCATAAAACATGTCAACCCCGAGTCAGATAAGCATCTTAGTCTAGGACAAGAAACAGTCTCTCAGCTGCAGTACAACCTCCTCTCTCCACACAACCACGACAGCCCAAAGGACAGAAGTAGCAGCCAGCGTGGCTGCTTTTGGTGGTCATGTTAACTCCTGCTAACTTAGAGTATCTGATGATTTAGTGAGTTGCTTAAAGCAGATGGGACAAATATGTTGTGTTTTCTCAGTGGGAACAGACAGCAAAGAGCTTGCATGGAGACTGTGTATCTTTGAAGGGTAGAGCATCTGTAAAGTAGCAGGAGGTACCATACGAACAGTAAAGGACACGTAAATAACAGAAAATGAAGTGCTAAATACTTGATGTTAGATCCTAGTGAACATAATACAGACAGGTCACGGGAGTGGCTTGACAGGACACCCAAGGCTGTCAGTCCCAGTTTGTTCACTTGCAAGGAAGTCACTTCATCTCAATTTTCCCATCTGTAAAATGGTGTTCCGTTACTTATAACTCAATTGTAAAGTACTAAAGTGAAGCTTCAGGCACTTGCTACATATTTCTATATTAATTCCAAAGGATAAAAGAAAAATAGTGGGAGACAGCTTTACCTTAAAAAAAAAAAATCATCAAAGTCCAAAGCAGATAGTCAGTTCTAACACTTCTAACTGTACCTGGGGACAAGGCTGTCTCCTCCTCGCAAAGTGGTGGGGTCCAACTCAAATATGGAGGAGATATCATTTCCTTCAGGCACAGACACCAGAGAGTATGCCATCTTCTCCTGAGCACTGCGCAAGCCTCTTCTGGAGGCATCCTGCTCAGGGTCCAGCTGTGGAAGAAGTCCCACCACACACAGTCAGAGCAAGCCCTCCAGACCCACCTGCCTAGTGTTAAATAGAGGTGTCCTCTAGTTTGCAGACATGACTCTGAACCACTCCAAGTACCGGTTATGACAGTTGGGCTTTAGGACACCAGTAAAACTGTCAAGTAGCTGCTCTTGCCAACCATTTCATTGCTTTCCCTGGTGTTAATAACTTCTGAATATTTCTGGATCACAAACACAATAAATCCTAAACACAGAGGTTATGTCTTGCAGACAGCACCAGAAGAGACTCAAAATTCCCCAGCCATTCACCCCACAGCATACTGGGAACCCTGACTGGTTTCAGATCACCCACATCTGCTAAGATGCCCACCCTTGACACTACCAGCTCTAGAAATGCATTCTACATATTGCAGTTATCACTCCAACAAAGTAATTATGCGAGCTGCAAATATAAAAAAATCAGCAACACTATGTACCAACAAGCTTGCTGAGAAATAATCTGATTCAGCAGCAAAAATGGGACTTGCATCTATCAATCACAGACAAATGAAACAAAAAGCTAATCAAGGAGTTAGATCTCTTGCTGCTCACACTACAGCTTATGATGCACTCAAACACAATGATATGCTACAAAGGCCATGGCCTCAGAAGTATCTTTATTTCTAAGGTGCCAGTAAATTACCAGCCTCCTTTAGCCAAGTAAAGATACTAATATCAACTGAATAAAACCCTGGATTATCAGATGAAAGTACAAAAGGGTAGGAAAAAATAAAGATAAACTGGGAAAAAGGAACAACAACTTTCTCTAAAACCTTTCCTAGGGAACTACCAGTTATCACTAGTCAATAAAAAAGTTCCTGTCTGACACAACACAGGAGTCATCAGTCCACATATAAACATCTAAAACCTAGATGTAATTTTCAAAGTGATCAAGCAACCAGTTTATCAGCTTGTCTGTGATCATGGCACCAGTGGAAGGTAGGCACCCAAGGCAGTCAGCACTCAAGTACCTGTCTTTCAAAGTTCTGGTGTAAGGCATTGCAATCCTTAAACATATGGAAAAGGTATTGCATGTTGCTTCTGCCTCAGGATACTCGGTAGTTAGCACATTTGTAGTCAATGAACTTGGCTGCAAAGTAGTGACATTTAAAGTCTGATTTTGCAACATGGGAACAGACAGTTAGCTGTATGGAACAGAAATACACATTGGGAGCATGCCTTCAAGAGAAGCAGCAACTATACACTCCACAGAGTCCATCTGGAGGCTTTACATCGGGAGAAGTTAGCTCACTTGGAATGAATTCGCCGAATTTCAGTTGTCTCCTTCATCCCCACAGTAAGGCAGCTGCTCTGTATTCACAATTCGTACTTCAGGAGACAACTGGTCAGGTATTAAAACTGTGGCAAAGCCGACAATGAGTAGTTAATCAAAAAGTAGGAAATGGGGCAATTAGGGAGAACTGAGACTTCAACCCCAAAACTGACAACAGCAGTCCCCTTTAATGTTGAAAAGTACAAGCTGGCATCTCACCCATCCCTGTTTAAAACCCATTCTTGCACAGCTCACTGAGGCGTAAGGAGAAAACAACAACAGAACACAAAGCTGTGCAAAGAAACCTGCTGTCTTGCAGACAGCTCCCATTCAGATCAAGTTGGAGTTTGGATAAAGTTGGATAAAGCAGCCTACACCTTCCTGTCACTAGTGAATGTTAAACGATGCAGTAACTGTGTGTCAGGAATGAATTATGTGCTCCTGATCCTATTCTTTACGGTCTATTTTTGCCACCTAGTGGTAAAGAGACAGAGCAGGGAAAAATCAGTACAACTCTGAAGCCAGCGCGTTATCCTTATTACGGCACTTATCAGAAAGAGACATTAGCCTATCACCAGTAGGATGGATGTCTACCCAAAAGACCTCAACGCTGATTAACTTTCAAAAGTTAAGCCAACAAAATAGTTCAACGGTGGATTCCCTCTCCCTCCCCCCCAAACAATAGCTTTGTGGGGGCTTTTTGTTCATTTTTTCAGTATGTTTACTGAAGTCAAGCTATCAGAAGATCAGTGTTTGCTGTCAAATACCCAAAGAACTAATCGGGATAACAGCTCAATATCTGGGGGCAAGGGTAAGCATTTTAATGGCCAGGTTAGAATGACAAATCCTTTTAGGAGGAAAAATCAATCCTGCAGGATTTCAAAGCATCAGAGTGCATTCATCTTTCAAAAATCAGAAGAGTAGTTCTTTTTCATATCCAAATGGAGCAAATCTTCCATAATATAGGATAAATGACCAAGAAAGCTGCATAAGCCCACAATCAAATCCAACTAAAAAACCATAATCCACAATGGAAAGTGCTGTTCCAGTTTTATCCGTTTTCAGCTACTGAAGCAATGCTATTTCCCTTTGACATCGAAGAGAAGCTTCTATTAATACAAAGCATCAGCACACTCCATCCTTGACATAACTACATTTACTGAAAACAACACAGACTTGCTTTCACAGGAAAATCAGAAGAATGGCACTGAAATCATTCTCACCCTGCCATTCTTGCTCGCTAGACCCTTTATTTGGATTTTCCTGTGACAAGCTAAAACAAGAGAGGGAATTAATTTCTTAAAGAAGGAGGTCAGATGACTGACTGGCACAGCACTACGTGAACATCCCGTTAGGGACACGTGCCATCTGGTGTCACCTTGAGCAACCTGCTTTTCAGACCTATTCAAGAGAGTGCTTCAAGGAAGCAAAGGTTTAAGAAACAGGAAGACAGAAAAAGAGATGCTACAAAGGGGGGAGGCGAGGGGGTCCAGGTAACGTATAAATTCAGTTCCAAGCACACTGCCCTTCACTAAAGCTTAAGCCAGTTGTCAATACCCACTCCTCCGGATAGGCCTTAACAGCCTTCAGATCATTCTCAGTTTTTTTAGTTTCTTCACTAGCAACAAAGCCTGGGCCATCTATGCACTGGCCAGGCAAATACCTGGGCCTGTGTCAAGCCCTCCTCAATCAGGGGCAAGATCATACTCTTGCCTATACTTACTGAGGATTGACACTCCAGGTCATCTTCCTCATAGTCAGGGTTTACCTGATGAAACAGAATCACAGGCACGTCAAAACTCTAACAGAGCTGGAAGTGGGAAACAACCTCAGCACGGTCTAAACTTTTTTTATAAATAAGTAAATAGCACTCTACTGCTACAGCACTACCAGGCATGCAGAACAAATATACTGTGCAAAGTCATTAATTTCTAATCGGGCATCTGTCTGCCCATGAATTAAGCAGTTAAGTAATCTGCAGACATGCAGAGAGATTTATCTTGTTCAGGATAATCACTAAAGGAGCAAGAGGAGTACAGAGTTACCAAGTTTCAGGTTTTGGGGTTTTTTTTTAAATTCAAAGTGGAATTTCCGACTAAAATTACTAGTTTGGCAGAAATCTTTTGGAACAAACAGTATTCTAACCATGGATCAGGCGAGCAATCTCCTCTGGTATATTTTTGCATGATGTAAGACCATGTTTTTGTTTTGGCTGATTAGCAATCCCAAGGTTTACTGGAAAAGCTCTATACTGGATCACTACTGAAAAGGATTTGCAAGTATGCATGTGACAAAATGCTGCTATTTTTCCAATCTGTTTATTAGAAGAACATAAAATGGGATATTTGATCTGGACTTTTCCCACTGAAGCTCTCAGGTCAATTGCACGGGCTGAGACAGCCCTTCTGCCCTCCTACGCACTCTTACATCCAGGACAGCTTTTACTTACAGAGGTTTATGTATTGGCATGTTGATATATCCATGCTTTAAAGTAAATAGAAGTTGTTTTAATAAACATTTACAAGTATTAAGCAGTAAAATTCACAAAATTATAATCCTTAGACTTTCGACTTATTTATTTTGTGCTTGGACAGCTAAGCGTTATCTGCAGTTCTTATAAGACTGGTCTGAAGTCTAACTGCGTTTTCGTTTTACAGTCAGTTCTATAATTTCCCTCCAAAATCAGTGATTCAAGACAAACTAACAATAGTTGAATTCATTTTCCCCCAAAGGCTGTCAGCCATTTACAATTTATTAATAGATGAATAAATTCATCTTGATTCTACTGCCCACATGACAGGATACTATTTAGTGTCTATTCTTTGCAGAAGAGTTATTGCCTCTAGAATTCATACAAAAAGTGAAATAAGCTCAAGACTACCCCTGTACCGTGGCATTCTTTCAAGTCTCTTTTCACCTCGTTTTCTATGTTTAGCCATCTACTTTTGTACTAAGGACCCAAACACCACTCTCCTCCCCTCCCCTGTGTCTATTTTTAGGGCAGGAGAAGAAAGATTTTCCAGAAGGTGTAAAAGGAAGAAAATACTGTGGGAGAAAAGGCAGAGTTCCTAAGCAAGCTCCAACGCCTACCTCTGCTGCTAGGTAGTGTCCAGTAGCAAGGTGTTTGAACCTAAAAAGGCTATTCCAGTAGCCCGCACCACCACGACAAGGATCATGCTGCACCACCTGCAAGGGAAAGGAAACCACATTGACTTCGTACATCAGTGACCTCCCTTTCAAACACAGCATTTACCATATTTCATGTACAGGTAAGAGGAAACAGAACAAGGAGCTCCAGAAAAGATGGAACAACCTTTCGTACATGAAAAACACATAGGACAGTAAATACTTTGAGCTGGCTACAATTAGTTCACTTCAACAATTTAGGAGTGACCACAGGAAGATTATGGCGCAAGTTGGCAGAGAAGTAATTAAAGAAGGTGCTCTAGATGTGCATATGTTGCTAGGTCTTCAAACAAACTTCCTACAGAAATGCAAGAAATCCTTTACCTTTTTGGTATAACTAATTTTTGTCCTTCTTAAAGTAGATGAGGGAAGACACCTGGAAATATTTCAAATGCAATGGTGTTGTACAAAAGAATACGAAGACTGTTATATTTACTCTCTGACTTCTCCTACGGCAAGCAGAGCCTCCAACATCAGATGATCTGTTATTTCATGTCAGCTAGTCTGTGGGTACACCTGCTTCCTTAGGGAAAACCCAGCATAGCTGACCTGTGGCTTTCAGGGAAGGATTACCTTACCTCTGCCTCCCATGTACCACTGGGTAACTGCATACACATGGCCAGTTACCACAGAAGCTACTGATGTGTTGTAACATGTCAAAGTAATCTTAATTATAGTTAGGCTTTCAATTCAAATACAGGAGAAGCTGTGTATCAAAGCAGATACTTCTGGAAAGAGAATATGAGAAACATCTATCCAACTTAACAATTAATTTTATGATTCTCACATGCAGTTCACATGGCAAACATTTAAAATCATAAAACAACTCTAATAATACCAGTAGATTGAGGATATTTTAAGAAGCCACTGATGGCCAAGGTGTTAGTTACTATTTAAAGGCCAAGTAAAGAAAAAAAAATTAGTTCAGACAAGCAACACACAGAGACTAGCAAAGGGTTGCAATCTCCTATCAAACGAGGATATGCATAACCACATTATTCCACACCAAAAATAGAGTGTTCAGTACACTCAGCAGGACAGTTGCAATTATTAGCTGGTGTTAAACTTTAGTGACTGATAAGAAAATTACTTCATAGATGCTTTTCTGTCCTCTTTTTCTGAATTGTCAAGAACCTGAATTTGAGAGCTATCTGCTGCACCATTAGAGATCAGAACTCTGTTTTGATTTTGCACAGAAAGCACAGTAAGTAAAGGAATTTTAAGATTAAACTTCTAACAGTAGGAAGACTTTTACCTAAAAAAATAAAAAAGAAATCCAGGTACACTGTTTTTAAACAGAAACAGTAATTGTTCCTACAAAGCCATCCCCAGCCTGGGTCACAATTCTTACCTCAACTTCCCACAGGGCTTTTGAACTGGTTGCAGACGTGGCCGACTGCCTCCCTGTTGTTCTCAGGAAGACGTGCTGCTTCTTCCTGTGCTCATCGCAAGTCAGAAATTTCTCCTGTTCTGCATGAAACAGTCTCACCACATCCCCCTGTCAAAGCCCAGACAGTATGATCAACGCAGACGTTACCCATGGGTGAACAAGTTACAAGCATGTAGAGTTTTCAGTCTTACCCCTTTGAGAATATCATCTTTGTTATCACTCCATTTCATGAAGAGGACTATTTTCCAGCTTGTATTGCAATTCACAGAGTTGACCTAAAAGGAAAACTAAAACCATTAGTCCCACTGTCTTGTGCCTACACAAGATACTGCCACAAACTACTGCCTTACTTTTTAGACCATTTTCAACAGAACACTGCAGTCCCTGTTTCATTAATCTAAAGGAGGAAAGTCCTCTCCGTATTTACTCCAGAACAAGTAACCACAAAGCTGGCTTGCTAGGAAGTCACTTTGCCACGACTTTCAATTTTGAAGGGGGAAAAAAAAAAAAGTTAAAAAAAAAAATCTTATTTTTACCCAGTCAAGCAACAGAGATGAAACTCAAACCTCTGTCCAGCGCCCAAGAGATATGAGAAAAGTCTGCTAGATCTATTAAGCTGCTGATTAACAAGACAACCATTCCTAAACAATGCCACAGGTACCAACCAACTTGCTGATTTTCATAAAACAAGTCCAAGCAGCTTAACTGAAACATAGAGGTTTGTCCAGCTGCTCCCGCTGTGTCAGTCTGCCCTTACCTCATTGCATCCCGGATTATCGACAAGCTGATGACTACTGGCGTGGAGAGGCTGGCCAGCATTGACGGGATTCAGGACTACCTTGTCTCCAATGACAACCTGTAGGTAAGTGCAGCATCAGACAGAAATTTGCACCCTGAGAAAGTGCTTTTTTTTTTTTTTAATGGGAGTGACAGGAGGAAATCACCTTCTTGCAGTTTGGAGAGATGCCAGTCTTGAGTATGAAAACCAGGATTCTGTTTGCTTCAGAATTTAGCTCACTGTACTCAGTCATTCAGGCAGAAAAAACTCCTATAACTATTGGACTTAGAGGCTTGCAGAAGAAACAGACTGCAATTCTGGTAACTAACCTATCTGCTGCTTTCCATAAAGTTGTTTCATTGGTTAACATTTAACAAATAATTCCTATAGCAAAAGGTCAGCCAAAAATCCTCCTCCTCCAAGATGCTCTTTCATTTGTGAAATCAGATTCTTGACCAGGCTGGCAAGACAAATGCGCTTTATTAAGGACAGTAAAGGTCCTGTTCCTCCCTTCTCTAAGGGCAAAGCCCCACCCAAACTAGAAACCAAAATAACCTTTTCTGTATTGTAAAGAACTATTCTTAATGACAAAGTGTCGGAGAATTGGTGCGATTTAAAAGCGCTTAACAGCCACCAAGACTGTGCTACCCGGTGCTTTGGCTTTACCGTGTGTGCGTGTGTCTGTAAAAAAGGAACAGCTGCATCAAAACATATGGGGCTAGTCTACAGGATAAATTATTCCTACCTGATAAAGTCTGCTGTGCTTAGGTACCAAATATATACCTGGACTATACCAAAAAGCACACAGAGGCTTATTACCTCCTGGTTTTAGGCAGATAGTATACCCAGGTGACTCAGATTTTGTAAAAAAGAGATTAAGAGATTAAAATGGTAATGCATTTAATTCAGAACCAATTATTCTCCAGATTTCCCATGAACAGGACCGCTTAACCTTATTATTATTACCTCATTCCCCATATACAAAATGATGATGAATTTTGATTCCAAACTGACAACGTTGAAAACCAAGATGCTAATTATTTGTTCCAAATCTACTGAAGGAACTCAACATTTCCTACCATTTTGAATTGGACAGGAATTCTGAAAGGCTAGCATAATTAGGTCCCTTATTCCCTCCAACGTTAAATCATTCCACGTTTCCAAAATACAAGTTACCATAGCAATTTTCCTCCCCCTCATGACAGCACAGGAAAAAGGTTGTTCCTGCATCATCATGCACTAAAAGGTCTGTGCGTTTCATTAACTGCAAGACAGGCCTCCTGAAACAAGCTTTGCCAAGCTCTGCTCGAAGCAATACGTGAAGATATTCCCCTTAGCACTTACACTGTCTCCAATGGAACGCAGCTTGTAGAAGGGCTGTATGTAGAACCAGGAACCTTCATTTCCAGCTTCATCCAAGGTCACCCTCATAGCATTCTTCTCTAGTAGAGCTGGAAGCCTCTTATTTACTGTTAAGTATTTGTTACTTTTTAAGTGAAGCAGCTAGAATAAGAATTAGAGTTCAGTTCTAAGAATGCTCATTTTTCCTCCCCTCAATAAACAGCGAGCACGCATAAGATAACCACAATACTATACAGGAATTAAAATAAAACCCAAATTTATAAAAATAGTGACAAATTCAGGCACAATTTCACTTACGCTTCTTTCAGTATACACTCCTACAGCACAATACATCTTCGGCTAACCCAACTGTCCCTTCTCCAGCAAAAGATAAACACTTAGAAATGCCCTCGTCACTTTACGACAGCCTGTTCAAAAACCCAGGATCAAAAGTTGTAAAATGCTGAGGACTAAGTGGCTTTCCCTGGTAAGAAGGGAGTGGTGAGAAGTAAAGCTGCTCTCATCTTCCCTTGCTCTGTATCATTTAATAGAAAACGTGACTGCTTCTTTGATGACTTCCCAAAAAGTCCTGTTCTTCAACCCTCGGCTGTGTACCACCTCACAGACAGCACACCATCAGCATGACTAGGTAAGCTGCAACAGGTCACACCCCAGCTCCCGACCTACCCAGCTCCAACCAACAGTTGTTAAGTTTCCAGTAAATTTAGGAGACAAGTACTTTTGTCCAGAACGTCGCTTTTTGATGCCTTTTGACTACCATAAATACTCAGAGAACATATGGGAGTTACGGTAAAATATGGGCAAAAACTTACCATGGCTCTTAATAGTGTTGATGTTTGTAGTCTAATCAAAAGTGGATGTTTTCTTTTTCTTTCATCATTATAAGCTGATTTTTTTTACGAGAAACACGCAGGCCAATAGTGCACTTAATTCAACCAAAGCAGGTTGAATTCCTTCCTCTATCAGGTTGCTGCAAATCCTACAATTGCTTTGAAGGGCAGCCAACCAATTTTTCCTTGCAACAAGAAAGCCCAGTCTCCCAGCCATCCCCCTGTTGGCTGGTATGTGTCAGCAGAATAAAATAAAAACCATTTGTATAGGAATTTATTAATCTAAGGCTCAAAATGCTCAGGTTACTATCCCTACTTCTGAAATGCTGAGGCACTCTACTTAGTGGAAGCAGGTTTGCTTTGGTTTCAGGGTGAACATATTATGTTCCACACTTATTAAAGACCTGTCTTTTTAAATTATGCAGTTATTGTACTTTACATTTTACTTGCATTTAATGTATGATTTTTTTTTTTTTTCCCATTCCCTGGGACCTAGCATACCCTTTACTTCAATGAACTGCAATTACCGATGCAGCTTGATTTTCCATCTCTGTGTCAGTTTACTATTTGATGCATCAACATTTGACTGTGAAAGACCATAATTTGGCACTGTGCATTGCCTGTGCCGTCTTCCAAATGGCCAACTACAATGAAGGCTCTAAGAACTATTTCTGAAGACTGCAATCATATGGTGACCTCAAAAGAGCACAATTAATGCAGAACAAAAAAAAGTGACTTCATCATAGCTATAACGCCCAGTTCTTGCTTCACAGGATCCCACTTCAGGACACTGTCATACCATGCAGACTCTTGTCCATGAATTCCAGAAATTTAAAGTCACATTGAGAAGAGGAGTTTGAGCAAAATCCTGTACAGCTTGCAAAGATGTTCACAGCCTACCTGGATAACATTGCCATACTGGATGACTGTTCCCAGCAGCTTTCTGTTTTCGGTTTCATTTTGTTTCTTTTCCAAATCTGCCGCATGCTGAAATTAAAGGAGAACAATTCAATTGCTGACTGTCTTATAAAAAGAATGGCCGAACACCTGAGGTTCTTTATAAGTATTTCAAAGAACTGAAAAAACAGTGAGCATCAGAAACAGCATAATTTCCTTTTTCCAGCTTCCAACAGCTTAGTTTCCAATTCCCTTTTTCAGTTTTTTAGGAAGATAGACACACACCATTTAAGCAACGCATAATTTGGGTAAAATTTGACAAAATTTTGGAATAAAACATGAGATGAAAAGTTCAAACAAGATAGAAGACAAGCCACGAGAGGACAAAACCACACCTATGGGGAGGAAGGTGAAAAGGGATAGGTAACAACTCCAGCCAGGATTTCTATATTCCTTTCTACTGACTTCTACACAAATAAAAGGAAAGGACCTCAACTTTGGCTCTTTATTTTACTTTGCTAATACAGGCCCCAACTCTTCCACAGCCTATCTTTTTATGGTGACTCTAACAATCTTCACCATGCATCAGGATTCTGTAAAAGACATTTACAAATGCCCACTGCGGCAGCTCCGACTAGGTGAGCTCCCAGCTTCCCAGCACCCCAGAGTTTGTACTTCATGAGGCTGAAGGCTACTCTGTGCTGTGAAAATGCAGCTGAGCATTTCTGTATCACACTAACGTGGTAATGAAAAGGAAAGCCCTTGCAAAACTGAATGATCATAGGGATACATTGTTCTATTTAATAACTTAATTTCTAACTAGTCTCTTGCACTTTGTTTTGTTTTAAAAATGAGCTACTTTGCCCAGGCTGTTTTTAAACCATTTCATTTGGTAAAGAAATTCTCCTCACTTTACATGAAAACTGGTTTTGTTTTTTTGTTTTTTTTTTTTTTTCATTAAAAAAAATAATCCATGTTTGCTTTAACTGATATCTGGTGGTAGAGAATAATTTAAAACTAGACTTTTTAGGAGGCTAAGCATCAAGATTTATGGTTTAGTTCTCAGATCTCAAGGACTATGGTACATCCAGTTTTCCCCTGGAGGAGAAGAAAAGTGCCCACAGTCCCTAACTGTAGTAAGGTGAAGTACTAGTAACACAGCAAAAAGCTTAGCTACTGCAAAGGAAGAGCTATCTGTATACTGTTACAAGATTTCATCATCTTCAGCTTACACAAAATGTGCTATTTTTAGAAGTTCTGTTAGGTATGATAGCTGGCTCTTGCTCCAGGAGAACCTGGGATACAGCTGCTCATTCCAATTCATAAATACATTCAGAAATACAGTGCTGCATAATTTTAGTATAGAAACACAACTTTTGCTTGATTTCAAAGTATTCTGTCGAGAAAGGATTTCTTCGAGACACTACGGTCCTTTCAACTGTCAACTGCCATCACAGAAGCAGGACTTCTCTGCCTGCACTGGACTGGGTGCTACATTTATTATAAATAGAGAAAATAATGTATTCTGTGAAAGCATGGTTAAGACTTCGCATGCATTTGAAAAGCACACCCCAAAAGTGACAATCAATGAAGGAGCAAGAAGCATTTTCTTTGGCCACTAGATGTCAGCTTCTCAACCAGCACTGATTCTTGATACCAAAGAAAGACAAGTGTCCCAGATTTTAAATCCCTTAAATGGCATTAACTTAAAATAACCTGACCTCAGCATTGAGCGCTCCACAGCAGACAATAAATTCCACCAGCAGACAAACAGAAGCCAAAAAAGGCAAGTGATGAATACATCTTGCATCACCAATTTGATTAGAAATTATATGCGCTGATAAAGAAATCTAATCACGGGCAGAGCTAACAATTGTATGCACAAGTTTCAGGGCACAGCCCCCCTAATACACATCATGCAAAAGGCAGGTTTTTTCAGTGTATTCCATGAGCCAACAAACAGAAAAGATGACATATGTACTCATATGATTAGCAGAAAAACGAAGTTTTGATATATGAGTGATGTACATGGGACCAAATTATTTCAAGGCCATGCATGAGCCTCAGGTCACTGAAGACCTGATTTGCCACATGCTACGTAAAGGACTAGCCTTTATGTCAAAGTGATGACTATTAAATACTCTCCAATAAAACTGTAAAGCACTCAAATCCTTTCACCAAATCGAGCAAACAGTTCATGAATGGTGGTACATTTCTGTACAAACATTACTCAGTTGCGGCTAAATACTGGAAAATGTGAAAAAAATTACGGAAAAAATAATCCTGTATTTCCACAGGGACCCCACCACAAAATGGTTAAGTGTCAGACAAATAGGAGCAGGTCCCAAACACCTGAACTGGCATGGACTGAGGAAAGAGAAGACGACTTTAAATGACATTGTAATCCAGGGCAATTACAAAGCACTTTTCTTCTACA
>NW_009609979.1:141355-162914 GCF_000690535.1 Cariama cristata
AGTATTTAAAACGTACTTTCTCTTAAAATCCATGAACTCACGCACATAACCTGCAGGCATAAACTCTCCCCTACCCTTGTACACCAGAAAAACCAAACTCCGAATCCCCCATTACTTAAAGCTTGCTAACATGGTTTACTTCTCTTATCATCACTCAAGGGGCAGGAGAAATACGGCACAAGCGAGGGACCTTTGTGCTACAGCCAGTACCAAAATAGCTTTCTCCTTGCCAAGTTAATACTTCTAGATTATAAAATTATGTTTTCAGAAGCAAAATGAGACAAACAGTCAGCCTTTGTGAAATGCAGAAGCAAGGCAGCCATATGGCAATCAGCAAATGACACTCTCCTACAGGTCCATTTTGTATTTCAGTCTACAATGAGCTTAATATAGGCTTAAAGAAACTAAAAATATTTAGAATTGTAATTTTGACATGAAGTACTCTAGCTATGTAATTTTAACATAAATATGGAGTTTATTTAACTCTAAAGTCAACAGATGGTATTTAAGTTAAGTTGGCTTTTTTTTTTTTATATAGGAACTCTAAAAACAGCAATCAACTGCCTTACTGGATTTTCAGCTGCTGAATGTCAACATTTTACCCAGAAAATATTAAATACTGCAAGCTAATAAGGAAGGAGAGGTTGTCTGGCCTTATAATTACTCATAATTACCCATCAACCTTTACATGTATTAACAGCAGCTATGTTTGTTTGAAGAATCCCAATAGATTTATGAGACCAGTAGCTCAGATGGCTTCTACCAGCACAGCTAACACCTGTGACTTCCCACATCGAGATGCAACGCCTGAGAATCCTCTACTCTGTGTAGTTGCTTCAAGGGTCCCATTTTTATGCTGTTACCACCCAAAATGCCCACGTAGAGCACTACTACAATTAGCACAGGTTAACGACAAACGCTTCAGGGGCTACCATGACTCTAACCCAGTATCATACATACCAGTATTGGGACACACAGACCTTGAACAGCATGTTGTCATAAATCAGAGGATGTTTAAAGAGTTAGGGCTCAGTGAATGTCTCAAAAGGAGACTTGTATACTGATTTCTATAGACTTTCTTGGTGTCTCCTTGTTAACTACGTCAAGTTGATTGGAAATACTTATTTAAAACAGTATGAATGAGAGTGTTGATGATCAACAGCAGCCTAAACATGAATACTTACGTGCAGTTTATTGAGTAGCACGGCATCTGTTGTGCTGTTAGCTCCTGGCTTTGCCGCTTTCCAGAACTGCTTTTGAGCAGAGTACCGGTTCATAGGACACAGTTTGAACAGGCAATCTATAAAAACAGATCAAAACCAGAAAGATTGCTTCAACTATTCGTAATTATCTGGATTTTTGCTGCTAACATTGTCCAAATATTCCAGCAGCAAGGGAAGGTTTATAAACAAATTCCAAAAAGCTCTTGATCAGACAAATGCTTTTTTGAGCAACAGGAATGCTGCCCCATGAATGATAAAAATTAACTGTTGCTGCCAAACATCTGATGCAAAACCAGAAAATTTATAACTTGTCCCAGTCAAAAATGCTACCATACTAAAATGGTAACACATTTCAATGCTTTCCCAGGCAAACAGATATGTTTTACACACTTTCAACTTCTAGTTTTTCTACTTTAGCAGGTATGCTACTTCACACAACTGATGTTAAGTTGGAAGCTTTGGGGGTTTTGTTTGTTTGGTTTTTTGTTGTTTTTGTTTTATTTTCTCCTGTTGTTTGTTCAGTTTTTAAATCAAATCGCTTCTGGTGCTAGGTAAAATGAGGCACAAAGAATTGGAGAAACTCACCTAATAAAGTAGCAGCAGCATAAAATACCCGCAAACAACAGCATGCACAAGCACAGACAGACATTCGAGGTAACAGTAAACCCCTCAGGGTGTCAGGTTCTTTACCCAGTCCATCGACACAGTTTATTTAACATTCTGCCTGGCAAAAGCCAGGAATTACAGCTCATTAGTCTTATTAAAAATACATTTTTATATTAAAGAGATGCTAACTTATCAGTAATAAAACCAAATTAGCTGCGTTTACTATTTTCCCTCTTCTCTGTTGCTAAGCAACGGAACACGCAAAAAAATAAATTAAGCCATTCAAAGACAGTGCCTAAAGTAGCAGCTTAGAAGTTTAAACCAAGTGCCCAAGAAGCCAGAAGGCTGCTCCCAGCGCCTCTTTGGCAACGGCCGGGACGCAAGGTCTCAGGTCTCCAATTCACACGGTGCTTCCCGAGGCTCCTGGTGTGCTCTTGCCAGCAAGCACCGCAAGCTGAGGAGAGACCGACCCGGGGGTTTTACCGTCACTGCCTGAAAAGCCCAGCTGCTTATGGGCTACCTTGCCAAGAGACACATTGGATGGATGTCAACCAAAAAGGGAAAAACCCTGCACTGAAGACAAGCCATTTCAGCTCTGTCAGAGGTTAAAGTTGCTGAAGGGCTGAGCCCCGCTAGAGACAGATCTTGGTAATTTTACCTCGGGATGCTGTTTGAGATGGACACCTTCGCTCTTTTCATGCCTTCCCTAAAGACAAGGCCCGTTTGATGTCATTCTGCCTGCCTGTCTAACCCATCCTCAAAGCACCGTTAGAGCACACCAGGCAACATCAAACGCCTTTCACAGAAGGACAAAGGTCTGTCTTAAACTAAATCCCCTTCTAACAGGGTGAAGCACTAGTGGTGGACTGTCGTTTCATCTCAGAGTGAGCCACCGACTGCCAAATGGGCTGATCAACTCGTCCCAAACCACCACGGCCATTCCTGCAGCCTGCTTAGCTGGTGGCCCGGTATACCAGCAGCGGATACAGTAGGGGCTGGGTATGGCACTGGGGATCTCTATGAGTGACACATACTGGGGAAGGAGAAAAAGAGCTGAGGGTATCTGGAAGGAAATTTAATTGCACCTATCCAGAAATACTCACCTCCACTTTGACATTACCAGCTTATAGCTTCTGAACAAACAAGAAAAGTGGAAGATGAAGTACAAACCACACTTTCCAGTTTGCTCTCTTCAACGTATTTTTCATTTACATAAAGATGATTCACAGAGATCGACAGCACAGAATAGATTCAAAAAGCCACTGCAGGCTGGCACTTTAAGCTAAGACTATGCATGGTAAGCAACACACCAGTTATAAAATTTTCTATTTTTGCTTAAACCATCAGTTCACACAATGACAGCAATTAACACACAGAACTGTATAGAAGAATTAATTGTATGCTACATTTAGTCACAGTGCAAGTGTACTTTTTCTCATCCTTTTCAGTCAAGAAAGTTGTCAAGTTAGGCTTAACTTCTAAATTATTAACTGCAAGCAACCCCCTCTCTTCCCTGCAGCACGAGGGAGACATCTACAAGTGTACGACCTTGTTCAACACAGGAAGGGAAAACATACTGTGTTTTTCTTAGGTTTTCTTCCTAGCTACAAAGTTACCAAGCTACAGATCTAAAACAAACAATGAAAAGCACCCAACTTTTTTTTCCTAATGTTTGTTCTATGAAAAGTATATCTTAAGTGGTTGAGGAGTTAAACTCGGCCTTATTCACCTTAATATGACCATCAGAGGCTGGTTAGTACTGAATGTATTTTGCCATGGGTCAAGCTACATAAACTTTATGGCCAGAAGACTTTTAGATCTCCAGATTCCATGGGCTTATATGTTTACAGAACTCAGCACGCAAGGATGCGCTAGCTGAGTACCATCATGGTCAGCAACCTGCAACCCACAGGAGTGATGATTGTGCAAGAAAAACCAGCTACTTGTCAGACACTATACTTAGGGAAGTTACGTCTATTTCTAACCGATCCAAAATGAAGCCAAAGCAGCTGAAACAATCACCTACCTTCTCTAATCATGGATTCAAGCAGTTTTAGCCACATAGGAAAGGTGATAAATAAAGTTATTACTGCAAAGTAACTACACCTTATTGTACACTGTTGAATATTAACCATGAAGGAATGCACGTTCTTATCAGATCTTCATGATACACAGTGAAAAATGGCAGAATCACACACTGAGTAAGTATAAAAATAAAACACTATGCAACTGCTGATGCAATGATGACACATCATCAAGCCTGAACACCAAACAAAGGTTCTGCAGGAAAAAGTGATTGCATAATTGTATATTATCCCATCACGCACGTGGATGATGAATGAGCGTTATATGGACATGTACTAAATGTGCATTTCAATGCTTCCAAGCTAAATCCTGTTCTTTCATCAGCAATTGCTTTGCATCTAATAAAGTGGACTGAGTAAGCCCGTAATTGCCCCACGTGGTACATTAATGCTCTCACTGTTTGGACATTTAGATCCCCATATGGGCCTCTGCCACCAGCAGCTCAACAATATTGTCAGTGATGTTTGGTTATCCTCTGCACATACCAGCATCACAGAGGAACAGTCAAAATCAAGGATCCTGGAAATACTAGAAAATTCCGTGTTCCGAAGTATTATGGGGTACAACAAAAAGAGAAACTTGCCAGCTACATTACCCCAACTGCAATTCCTTCTACTCCATGCTTTTCATTTTCTCTTCTCTCCCTTTTCCATTCCCTTCTCTTGTACTAGACCTTGCTCCCTTCCTACCCAGTCACAGTCTCCAAACTTCCAACCTCTCCTGCCAGCCCAAGCCCAACCAGTTAAGATTCCCTGCTTCCATCCCAATTAATTTATTTTGCCCCCCAGTAATTGATTAATCCACTCCTCCTCTTTTCCCCACATGACAGCAATGTACAGGTCTCCACCTAATACTCTGGGAGGGATTATGTTTTGCCCAGACAATCATCATCCCCCAAGGTTTCCCAGCTTCTTCATCCAAGGCACCTTATACTCCCAAGGCATAAGGAACCAGAATGTTACAAAGAAAAGGCTGGGCTTTTTTCCTTAACCATCACCACGGGATTTTGCCAATCACTTTTTAGGAACACAGACCTATCTTTAAAAACATATCTGGGAAAAGTACCTGGAGAAAAACAAACAAACAAACAAACCCCAGCCAAAACAACAAAACTTACAAACATCAGGTTGGAAAAGTATTCACTAACGGAAACTTTTAGCTAACCTTAAGTCTCTGCAGCTCTTCTACCTCCCTCCTGTAGTGAACAAGAACAACGTTGCGTGGGTCAGCTAAGCTGCTGCTGGGCAAGTGAAAATTATTCTACCCCTATACTGTATTTAGAGGTCAGTCCCTCTAAAGGTGTAACAGCATCTGGGCTCACAGATGCAGGACCCGATTTAAGAAACGGACCATCGCTGGTCCACACACCATAAGCTCAGCAAGCTCCCTCTGGGGCTGCCCCATGACAGCCGGCTTGCTGCCTACCCCTGTCCTGTTCTACCTGTCAGGTTCAATTCGATCAGGTACGCATAATTTTTGCTTTCATAGCAAAATGGAAAACTTGACCAGACTGGTTTTTTTCTTTCCTTTTTTAAAATGGACTCTGTTGCATGGGAATTTAAGTAGCATTTAGGTAGTACGTTAGTAAGATTATTATAAAATATAATGCAAGACTTGTCCAAAATTGCAAATACCCACTAACTTGAAAGAGGATGGAATGATTTGGAGAAACAAGTAGCGTGTTTCAGAGCCCACTCAAGATACAATCACCTTCTTTCACACCAAGCTGCCTAGAAATATGGAATCAAACATTACCTATGCAATTCCTGATTGCTGACTGATTGGGGCATTAAGTGATGTTACCACGTCAACGCTACCCTCGGTGTACAAAGACAGCTCGGGAAGTTGCTAAACTGACACTGCCGACATCCAAACTCTTTGTGGTGCCTTTGCTGGGTGACAGCTGGACACTAGCCACTATTAAAACTTTCCATCTTTGCTACTTTCAGAGATCAGCTCAGATCAGTTCTGCGTTGCAGTGGGCAATTTTTCTCACTCTGCCATTCTCTAGTGTGCTCGTTTCTAAATGATCTGGAAGTACTTTTAGCTTCAGCCAGGCTGGTTGTGTAATACATCACTCATCATTTTTTCCAAATCTCCCCTGGCTATTTTAAGCATTTAGCAGAAAGTCTTCACCAACTTTTCTGCAGTTAGAGAAAGCATGCATCAAAAATTTTGTTGGCAACAAAAAGGTGTGTCATTATTTCATTTTTTAAACACAGATCCAGACTTCACAAAATGCCAACTGGAGAAAGGTAAGAGTCAAGAAAAATTATTCCCTCTCTCAAAAATCATACTTCAGAGTACTTTCAGATGAGGGAAGACTATAAAGATGAAGATATTTAAATAACTCACAAAACCCACTGAATATTTAACACCAACACAGCTGTTTCTTCGTTACTTGGAAAAAACCAAACTTCTTTTTGCGCAGCGATACTAAAATTAAAAGAAAATTAGCAATTCCCTGTTGAAATTTAGCAGTTTCTCTTCAGACATTTCTAAACTTGGATACCTGATATTTCCCCGAGGCCAAAGCCTGCTCACAGTAGAGAATAAATATAAGGATAGTATTTTTTAATTTTTATTTCAAATATAAAAAATAGCAGCAAAGAGAAGAAGTAACATAGCTGGCAATGGTGGAAATACAGCAAATCAAAGTTCTTGACTCTGTATTTATGCAAGTTGCACAGCTTGCACACTCACAAGGATGATAACACTCCACAGGATGAAGAGATTATTTATTTAAAGACAAAATGAAGACCTCTTTTGTGTTTAAGTGAAATATTTTCATGCAGGAGGCATACCAAATAATACAAAATGCATATATTCAATCACAGGCAAGTTTCACCTCCTCAGAAGCCCTTGGATTACTACAGCGTCTATTTCTATACCTGTTCCTTCTGAGGTTTCAAATGAAAAGATGACAGCCTAAGAGGTTCAAAGAGTATAGAACAAAAGCGGCTACAGAAATGTGTTGATTATTAATCATTCCTGCATTTCCATAAAGAGGGAGGGGAAAAAAAAATCAACCTGATTCTACTGAAATTACTGTCTTTGTGATGAGAAGACATCCTTTCATTTTCAATTTGCAGTGAACAAGCTTTGCTGGGAGCACAGCAACTCATTTCAAAACACGTATTTTGTCAGGATGCACACACTAAACACTTGACCTGCTGTCCCGGAGGAGCCCACTCCATCCGCAGCTCCAGCAAAACAAGAGAAGAAACCTGAACCGTACACATTCAGCCCCATGGAAGAAGACAGCTGAAGTCAAATCTCACATTGCCAACAGTTCAGCCATGCCACAAGTGGGGAAAATTTAAGGGCAGGTGAGAAGGGCATTTGTATTCCAAGCCCAAAGATCTTGCCACAATCACACGTGCCACTGCAAAGCAATCCAATCGTTTAGGATTGAAGTGCTGAACTAATTACATGACAAAATATATTAGAGGTTGCTGCTGCTGTGAAGTCTGTTACCTCCCTTCTGCATGCTGCTGCATCGTGCCTGTTTCAAGGGCTTTCAATGCTTTTCTTTTTAAAGCAGAATAAAGGAGGAAAATCACCCCTGCAACCAACATTTAAATGGAGACCCTGCAAAATTTATGATCTAAATATATTTTCATTTTTATGTTAAAATAGCCACCCTCAATTCGGATCTGTAGGATGTGAGGATAACCACCCTCTTGCCATTGTACTCATCTATGCATAATTCTACCAATGGAAATCGTTACTTCATTTTTTCAAGCTGTAACAACATAGGAAATAATGTAATTGTTATTAACTTACAGCTGATGTATCAAACCAAACAAAGGGAGAAGACTGCAACAGCAATTTCAGAGAGTGAAAAATTATATGCCTGAGAGCTGGACACTGAATATCACTGCCTACTAAATCAACAGTATTCATTCATGCAATGTTAATTAAAAAGCAATGGCTTTTTGAACACATAACAAATTAGCATATGACTCCATACAATGTTGTTAGTAACTTTACAATAATACACACAGCATTTTAGACATATTGAAATTTACTGTGGGATAAGGCTGTCCTTCAGCGAACACTGAGCAAGACAACTTTATTCCAACAAGGCAGAGCAAACACATAGCTCCCCACTTGCAAGGAAAATTACCTCGTGAGGCTCTGGACACACTGCCACGTCTCAGGGTAAATTAAGAATCAAAGCACTGACAACTCACAACAGTACAAGCAAACACCCTCCAAAGCCCTCAAGACCACAATGGTAGCAAAGTGCCCAAAAAACTGCTGAAAGACTAACATGAGAAACACACCTTTAAGTAAACATCTTAGGTACCAAAGAGTTCAGAATACACCAGTGTTTGTTTTATTTCTGCATGTAACCTCTTTGGTCTCCTTCAAAAAGAAAACTGCTACTCGAAGAAAGAGAAATATTTAGACACTGGATATACAGGCAGTTCCAAAAGGAAACATTTGCAGGAAAGACCAGATTCGTTTTTCAATCTCTGGTACAAGTAACACTGAGTGAGGATGCTTCATGAAAACGCAAAGCCAGAAGGGATAGCAAGACAAGTAGAACGAAACAAATACGGATGCATTTAACTAAAATGTATCCCATTTGACATCTAGGGGTCAGGTTAAAGAATGCAGGAAAACTGGCAGCCTCCTTGTTGCTGAGATGTGGCACCGCGACAGATAACTCGTCCCTGGATGGGCAATACACAGGGCTACAAGAGATCTGTGAAGACAAAAACCGCACCGAGTTGCCTCAGAGAAAACTGTTAAGCACAGAGAGAGAACGCGCCAGGTATCCTTGAAAGCATTAAGGAACAGGTCTAATTTATGGACACAAAGGGTAACTGAGACTGAGAGAAGACACTTAAGAATAATCTCCCGAACCTTTAGAAAAAGTCAAAGCACCATGACGGCTCCTGGATAGTAACAAATACAAGCCAGAAAAAAACCTCTTCATGTTGAGGAGAGGCAAAAAGGAAAGAGAAGGTAAAAAAAAACCCCACTCTCAAGAGAAGAGTTCACAACTGCACACATTAATTTGAGCTAACCCAGGATCTCAAGAAAGCTACTGGTTGCAGTGAGTGTTTTTACTCCCTTAGCTCATCCCTGTCTTTGGTCCAGTACGGAAACAAATTCTAGACTAGAGGCAAACCTTGCCAAGAGGCAAGTCCAGAGGCCAGCCCCTTCCCTCTCCCACCAGTACAGAAAATCAAGTTTTACACACCACAGGGAGAAGAATTCCTACTGTATGTGAAGGGAGTTCAGCACACTAAAGTGCGTAAGCGTTGCAGAAGCATTTTTAAGTAAACTGTCGTGGCTTTAGCCTTTGTCCCAGCCTTGAGAGCTGTATTCTTAACTCAGGAAGCTATCTCCTATCTCCTTTTTAATAGTTTCCATGATAAATCTCCCCACGAGGCCCTAAAACCCAAGTCTCAGAACATGAACCCAGGGACATTGTTCCTCAAAATCTGCAGGTCTTTTCTGTCTACATGGGTAGCATTCTACCCCAGCACTAAGCCAAAGTGTATTCATCCGCTGCCTGTATTTCATTTTATTTTGACTGCTCGCCCCTTGAATTTCATTTTCACATTTGCTTCTTCACTTGTTCCTGCTTTTCCAGAATAAAGTTCCTGCTCAAAACGGGTGAGGAAGTGGGGGCAGGAGGAAGGGAATGGCTGGGACAGACCCAGCACAGGAACAACAAGAAACATCAAATTTCAAACACCCTCTGAAAGAGTCAGTGTGAGCAGTATGGAAAGAACACGGTTGTGCTATTAGACAGAGCTGACATGACTGAACAGCATAATCAAAGTCATTTCTATTTAAGAATGTTTTGCTTGCATGTCATAAGAAACAAGCCACCACAGCATCACGAGAAACAAAAGGCAAATATTTCAGCTGTTCAATAAAGCAACTCTATTTTCTGCTTTCAAATGCACTTTGCTTAAAGAAAACCCACATCACCAAAAAATAAGATATAGGGAAGTTAAATAAATATTTTATAATATTAATGAAGTCTAAGTTGGAAGAACTGAAGAAATAATAAAACTGAATTCAGTGCTTTAATTCTTCTTACGCTAATGAAGTGCTTAGGATCCCTTGCCTGAAACGCTTATTTGTTTCTTTCCTTCTCCTCCAAGTGCCCTTTTCCCAAACTGCCCCACTGCCTCCCGCAGAACTGCCGATACCACCGGTTCGCAGGACTGGCAAAACCTTAGGAAGCTGACATAGCTCATCCCTCCCTCCCAAAGGCAGAGCTAACTATGCCTGCTCCATTCCTGACATAACTCCAGAAGCCACCTATTCCAGCGCTCCACGGTTTCTGTATCTAACCTATTTATTTTTACAATTTAAGCCCATTACTTCTTGCCCTCTCCATGCAGGCATGCAGAAAGGAACTTCTCCCTCTCCCAGCAATATCTGCAGGCTCTTCTGCCCCTGTCCCACAGCTACTGGGATGCAACACTAATCAGTCTTGTGCCTGACCATTACCCTCCTCTGGATTTTCTTTAGTTGGCTCATATCTTTCTGGAAGTATGAGGTGCAGTACTAAACAAGATACTTCACTTGAGGCTCTGCCAGGACATAAAATTGGAAAAAATAATTACTATGTCTTTTGGCAATGTTACTTTTTATATATTCCAAGGCAGCAATTGCACTTTTTGTAACAGCACAGCATCGACGACTCCTATTCAAGCTGTGACTCCTGCAATCACCACGTCCTTTCCTACCGCACTGCCACGTGTGCCCATCCTCCTCCTCCTCTCTGGACGCAGTCAACTAAGTGCAGTCTTTGACATATGCTCCCACTGAACCACAACACCATTTTTCAGATCATTTCTTCCCCTTTCAGGGTAATTCTGAGTGAATTCCCAAGTCGTCGTCTTCTCTGTGGAGCTCACAGAGGACAGTCGGCTGTGAAAAATGCAGTTACCGGCACCGTGGCAGCAGATACCCAGTGCTACACTGGCAGTAGCAGACAGCATCCGTAAGGCATGTGCTGTCACACAGATGTTCAGACTTCCAGTAAACTGGCTATAGATGGACTTGCACAGCACTATTTGAAGAGCTTAGCAAAGCAAAGATAGATTAAAAAAACCCAGACCTGCTTTAATTATAGGAATCACCACCCTGGAGTTGAACAGAACAGAGTCATGCTGCTGAACTGTGCTGCACTCCCAGGCAAACAGTAAAACACCAGTGTCCACATCTGTTTTCTGAATCTGAAAGCTTTATTCCTTGCTTTCTGTTCCTAGGCTTGGCTTGAGTCTTTCACCTCACTTACTGAGGCCCTCTCCCTTTCCCTACTTTAAACAGCCACCATCCTTTTGGCAGGGGACCAGAGATGCTCTTGCTGAAGCCTACGAAATGATGCTACTCAGTCTGTCCAAGTTCACTCCGCCGCTGTACGCCACTCCCCTTCTCAGGAAGGGAGCACAGAAGACGTCAACAAATCATGCAGCTAATTAAAATTTGGCCGAGTCCTCCATAACGTAGTCTTAGCACTGAAGATCGCACTCTGGTTGTCATTTTAAAAAGTAGATTATGCTGACAAGGTATATATATATGCTGTAAACACAAGTGCTGCCATATATTGCCTCTGCGCAAATTGTCTGCAGCAGCATACCAGTGTGTTACAGCAGAGAGTAAAACACTTCAAGCACTTCTAAAAAGCACAATATTCCAGTTTGACAACACTGAAGAGTTAAGCTATGCCAGTATGGCTGCTGAAACACAATCTATAGCTTTAGAGATCAAAAAAGAAAGTGGAAAATAGTCCCTAAACTAGTAAAACAGCCCCTTCCAGGAAAAGCTTAAGAGCACTGCTTTACCAAATAAGGCAAGTGAGAGCTGGAAGCCAAAGCAGCAAAACCATGCTGTATTAAAAAAGCCAGACAGCTGGATAATAGAAATGTGAATAAGCCAGCTTCACTAGACCGGATTGCAAATGGGAAGAACAAATGTTCAGCGACCATGAGCGGAAGCAGAGCCTGCCAGCAGAGGCCTGAAGGCATTTATCCCAGCCGGCAGGAGCCGACAGCACATTCTTACTGGAGTTTGGGTTTGGTTTTTTTTTTTTTGTTTTTTTTTTAATGCAATGCAATGCCATAATTCTAAATACTCAACGGCATCACCATAGATTATGTCTGGAAAGAGATGCTCATGGGGCACTTACCATCACCTGAAGTGCTTGGCACTTGAGTGCAGTGAGCACGCAAAAGCAAAAAACTAAATCCTAAAAATGCACTGTGTATCCCAGAGCGACACACTTTTCACCCTGCTGTATAGACCTGCCAATACGCTACTAGACGAGGACAAGCACAATGGTGGAGCTGTTAAAGAGAATACTGTCAATTATTCAACTTCAAAAGTTGGGGGTTTTATTCTCTTTTTTTTTTTCTTTGTTTTTAAAAAAAACAAGACTGTCATCCAATTTATTTTAGCCTGCTTTACTACCCCATTATCTTCCAGAAAAAAAGAAGCAGAACATGCTATCATCCATCTCTAAGGAAATGTTTCATCCAGGCTCCAAGTGTAAGCCTTTTGCAGAAATAAACCCTCCGTTAACTTGGGTGTCTATTTCCCAATGGACACAGCAGCTTCTAGAACTCCTCGGTTTATCACAGCTGATTATGGCCCTGGAGAACAGATTGTAAGGGCCTGCGACAGGAACAACAAAACTTCATAGAATAAATCAAGGAGTTAAAACACAGCTGTAAAGGAAACCATTGGTTTCATTTCTTTAACTTCTTAGCCAACCATTCAGCAAACCAAGAAGCTTGGTTTTAGGTGCTGTAATTTCACATGACAATGCTTGCCTTATTTCCCTGAAATCCTTGAGACAGAGCAACCAAAAAATGCTGCTACCACAGTAAGAACACGCGAGTGACGGACCTCAAGGCTTCTATCCCCCCCTCAGAACCGCTGTACCAGCCAAAGTGCACCCTGCGCCACGCTCTCGGGTGCTCCACTTCTGCAATGCTTGGCTTTCTCATTTGCACTCCCTCTCTGACCGGCACTCTACCAAGGCCAAGCAAGGAGCATCCACCTCTGCGTTCAATCCCAACCGCGGCTCGCTTCCTAAGCCAATTTACCTTCAAGAACACAATATTTACCAGTCATTGAATTTCAAAGCCTATTAATTGTTGCCTTCTCTGAGCGTGTGAATCAACAGATCCATTCATTTCAGTCCCCTCTCCTGCCAGCTGCAAAAAGATGAGCAAATCTGTACATTAGCGTGGCATTTGACAGTCGCAGCTGGGAGGCCTTCACAGCCACCCATAATCAACTGAAAAAGAGGATGGGGCAAAAAAAAGTGATGATTAAACCTTTACCTCGCTCTCACTACAGCATTGAAAGTTTTTCCTTAACACTGAGACTCATGCATTTTCCCAGCCTTTAACTGGTCCTTGTGATGGCACTGTAAGAAGCCCTCAGACCATAACCACCATGCATCAAGGCATTTGCATTGCCAGGGGAACCACCAAAAAAAGGACTGTGTGTTACCACCTTGCCCTCAGGGCATGATCACTGCCACCACAACATACATCCCCATCTGTATTTGTTTCTGAAAAGTCTAGAGAAAATAAATTTATTCAAACCACTTAGTGCTACCTCCATTTTGAAAATTTTCTTTTCCATAAAGAACAATAATTAGGCATTTTCAATGTTTTAAGTCATCTTTCAAGCTGCCTTATTGACATAATGGTAACATATCAATCACTGCAGAAGAAAGCTGGATTCAAAAGTGATGGATGGGCTGGTGAGAGCTATCAAATAACACCAGCTGCACCACTGTCGGAACACATCCTACACTCATATCCGCACAGAGTCAGCAAAGAGAATCATCTCAGATCACAAATACCACCTTTGTCAGTAGCCTTGAAGCAGCAATAACCTTCGCAGTTCAGAAAAATGCACTGAAGTCCTCTTTTAACATTGTCCGCTCCTGTCCCTTCTCTTCGTTTCAATCACTGCTTTTTTTTTCAATTATTATTGGTATCATAATTGGATTGAAACCGTTTTCTGGTTGCGTCAGGTGGTCCAGTCTCTACTTCCAGATCTATGTCAGGTTTATGCCCTGATTTTCAGGATTTCAGGTTTCAGATTAATTTAATCAGGTTTCAGATTAATTTTCCATTTCTACACAAGATCTTGGCATTCAGAAACAGCAGAAGCAACTAAAAAAACCCAATTATATCCAATAGATTTGATAATATTGATTTGCAACTGTTGGTCTGCAGAGTGGGACGGAGGCACAGTGCAGGCAGATGAAATCCTTGGGTGGGGAGATGCTGGGACAGCTTGAAATGGCAACCGACAGCCAAGGCAGCCCCAAACACGGACCAAACAGCATTCAGAGGCAGGACCTAACGCCGCTGGCTTCACGGATGTGATGGAGTGTTTTAAAAATTACCACAGCTCTCCTGTTCCACTGTAAATTTAACAGAAGTTCACAAGAACTACATCAAGGGTGACATCTAAACAGTGTAGTTTCACCTGTTACAGTGCCAGCTGCCATTTTCAACCACTAAAAAATGGCCCTTGGCACCGACAGCTCCAAGAGCTCTCAACGCACCATCCTATGCCAGCTCTCCCATGGAGGAGGTCTGAAACAATGCTTTCTAGATTTATGACTTCAGAGGAAAGTTGTGGTAGTAAAAGGTAGCACTTGACTACGTTACTCATCTGTAGACCCCAGGAACAGTTTTTACCCACAACAATTTTAATACATGCTTTTGGAAAAGCAAGTACACCAACTTCTTGAACCAACAAGCGACTCTCATACAATAAACTAGACACGCGTTATGAAAGATGGATTGCAAGTATTTTTGACACTAGAGATAGATTTGGCCTGGGAGTTCAGAAATAAAGACTCTTTCAGCAAATCGTAAGTGAAACCCGGACACTGATGCTATCCAAAGGCTTAATCACGGGAAGTGCCAACTGTACTGATTAAATACTTGGACCTTATTCAAAGATAAGGGATACAAGCAGAACAAAAACTCCCTGAGGTTATCTACGTTATGTGAAACAAAAAACTAAGTGACAAAGATGTGAAAAGTCGATTATCTGTAATTTCCTGAGCTTTTAGATCTGGATGAGCACTTGGGACTTCCCTCATTGACTTTCAATTTTAGTAAGTCACTCAGAGAATGAAAAGGAAGTCTCTAGAAGCAGTAGTTTAAATTCACTTGTCTGCCACGTCTCTGGATTTTTGAAAGGTGAACTTCAAGATAGCGAGCATGCCTTCTCTTTGCCCTTTGAAAATATTCAAAAAGCCTACTACTCTTCCATTGAAATACACGAACTGCACATTACATATTTTCAGGCACTAACCCATTATTTTCTTATTAAAGATCAGAGACATTAATAATACTACACATTAAGAAAGAAGGATTATGAGATTTAACCAAAAGATATTGGCTGGTACAAATTCATATGCAGTGAATTGTATTTCCATGATCTTCTACTGTCATAAAAACAAAGAACAATTAAGGACCTTAAGTGGTCATTAGTGCCTTGCATCCATCCTCCTGCAGTGTGGCAGCACAGGAGCCCTTCCCTATGTGGTTTTCCCCTCTTGGTTATTTAAAAAGCATTGAAGGCTTTTACAAGGTGAAGCCATTTAAAGTATGGTTAAAAACACTACAAAGACTCAGTATTTGAAGAGAAACAGATGAGCTGCTCAAGGAAAGCGTTGGAGAATCGTGTGCACTGCATAGCAGCAAGTTTCTGAGCCAAAACGCTTCTATGACATTGCGAGAGTAATCACATTTTTTTAAAAGGAAATACTGAGGTTGGAAGCACGATGGCAGGTCACAGCACACAACCTGCCAAAGTAAGAATATAACAGAGTTTTTGTATTCCATCCCTGAACTTGCACTACTACAAGCATTGCCAAATCTTATAATTCTCATGCACATTACCTCTACTTCTTTACAGTAACAATTGTCATCAGAAAGCCCACGTTCTCAGACAACCCACATTTGGGGACACAAATGACTGCTAAAATCAGGAACCTTTCAGCCTTCACTTGAGAGCTGCTTGTGGAATACTAATTAACTTCATAAACCCCAACCGGATTGCAGAGAACAAGTTTTTCTTGTCAAACATCCCCATGTGGTACTTTCACTAATAAATACATCCAAATAACTGCTGAGTAGAAGCCTTAAACCATATGCTTGTTTTGTATACAAATCAACTTTTTTTTTTTTTTTGACTGAAAATATTTAAACTGAGGCTGCTGATACATCCACCTGACAGGATGGATCCTTCAGTTCAGCAACGGAACACCCTTTTGCTCTATTCTAATGAAGTTTGATGAAGAAATTATCCCTGCAGTTTCCATTTTGTAAGGTCTATTAGATTTATGATTAAAGTTTTCAGAAATCATTGGAAAATGGTAACAATCACGGGTCAAAATGATTGCAACACTGACAGAGATGCCAGGCATGCAGCAAGAATATCACATCAGACTATCTGCCTTGATCTCTTGGTACTCAGGATTTCCGCTTCCTAATCCATGGGAGCGGTTGAGAAGCACTTCTCGTATCAAACCTGTACTCAACCATCCCCACGACTGACCACTGCCTTACATTTACAAAGAGATAACACGGACAGAAGCAAGCAGAAGGGGTTATCCAATCGCAATAACGGTACCTCGTGTAATTCCACCAGGACATCCAGTCCTGCGCTGTCAATTTGCTGCTCTGTGGGGATACGACCCACAGGAAAAAGTTTCCAAAGCCATGGTAAATCTTAGCCTCAGACAGCGCACAGCTACCCAAAGCGAACTGTAGGAACACCTGGCCTCACGAGACGAGACAAACAAATGTTAATACGCATAGGCAAAAAAATCTGGCGAGGTCACAAGCATATTGCAGGTAAAGGAGTGTTAATTATCAGCAAACTTACAGTGCTGGCTACATTAAAAAGTTGCAAAGCACTTTTTTAGAAGTAATACAGTTCTACTGCACAACCTTGAAGGGCTACATCATTAAAAAGCAGTACTTGCTTAAACAATGCATAAAGGCACACAAGATTGCCAAGGCACTCTTGACTAGCAACAAAGGCCCACGAAGCCCATCATGCACGTTAGCTCTGTAACCTCTTCCCTCCCAAGCAGTGCAGAGAAAGCAGATTTCCTTTCTTTGAAAGGCCCACCCTTCCCTACATGCCTTCAAAGCTCTTCCATAACGAATGCACACAATGCTTGACAGCAAGAAGTTCCTAGGATTGTTTGCAAGAGCAGACTTCATGCATTATCCTCCCCCAGTCTTCCTCCCAGCGTGGCCCTAAAGCAGCTGGTTCCTGCCCACTCCCACCCCACGCTCTCCTCCATGGCAACACTTCTGTGTACCAACAGGGAAATACAGAGAAAAATGAATAAGAGATTATTTCTGTGTCCTCAGATCTAGCACCAGCATGATGCTAGTAATCAAGAATCATTGCAAAGTAAGATGTCCACTTCAGCAATTCAGTCACTTGCTTAAATTTTAATCGAGAGGTTGGACTAGCTCCATATGAATCTAAAAAGCCCAACCTGACAGCTGGTTGTGCCACAGACTTATAAGCACAGAAAACCCACACAGGATGCTGCCTGACGAAGCTCAATCTCAAGACTATTAAAGAAGTCATCCTGTAGATCACTACATCTTATGGAAGGGTTCTTCCACTAAACAACTTACATTTCTGAATCACCACAAATATCTGGTCACTATCATTTACTCCTCCTACCACTTTCAAGCTTCCGTCCACTAAATAAGGATAAAAAGACATATTGCAGCCCTATCGCATTGAAGAATAGATTCACGTAGTTTTTTCCTGTACAATCTACTAGTTCTGCTTTATGTGTATTTATACAGGTTTTGCTCAAAAATTCCCTTTGATGTATTCAGAAACATCTCTCACCAGGCCACTCAACTGATTTTGCAAAAGCTCTGTCCAGAACCAACGCTCTCCAAGCCACCCATACCATTCCCAAGCAAAGAGCCTGAGGACATAAAACACAGAACAAGGCAGGTCTTGCCCTCAAGAACGTGTAGTGCTGTACAGAGAAACACAGAAGAATTTATCTGAGGTCTCAACCAGAGAGACAAGATATTCACATTGATGCATGCAAGGATGTCCATGGGCTACGCTGAAGGTGCCATCTGACCAGCACACAGATCTGAGGAGGCCAAAGCACTATAGGAGGAACTGTTCATTTCTTCAAGTTAACTGATTCAATCCAAAAAATATCCAAGGAACATTTTCAGTCCATCAGAAGAGATCAGCATAATCCAGTATTATACCGCAATAAACATTAGATAGCACTCTTTCTGGAACAGTCACTTTCAAATGTGGAAAAAACCTCTCGTTATAAACTTACCTTTGCATTTGCAAAATAATAAATATTTATAAACAAATGTTCTCCTTTCTACTTACCAATATCAGGGTATTATGCCTTTATACTTCTTTAAAAATCTAAATATTTAAAGTATGTTTAAACTTAGCATAGTGCAAGAGATACTTCCAATAAAGTATCCACCAATAAAAAACATTTTTGGGGGTGGGAGAAAATCTTAGGGCTTCCAACATGAGCCACAGGCTAACTGAACAGATCCTCGAAGTAGCCGAGTCACTGTGGTTTTCTGAAAGGAGTCTTTAACCGTGACTTGAAGGAAGGAACGTTAAGTGACAGGCACTTCAAAAATCTCTGAAAGAAGTTACCCAGTTTTTAAGTCTAAGGCTGCGTCTAAGGCTGCAACTCATTTTCCTGACACTTCCCTCCCCCCTCCTTTTTTTGGGGTTTGGCTTTTTTTGTTGTTTTGGGTTTTTTTTAAGTACTTTGATGTCTAGTTCCCAACACAATGTTTAACTTTAATCCTGTATTAGCCCTAATTTAGAGCCTGCACGAATATCCCATTGCTCGTCAGAGTAGTTCACTGTTTGGGATCAGACCGCGCTGTCTCAAAGGTACTTCTCTAAGTCAGGACTCCCAGCACTTCTGCATCCATACCGAGTAAAAAGGCCTGTGGCAATGGACTTGGGTGACTAATCGGAGGTTTTAGTAAAACCTCAAGGTCTTCCCCCCTCCCCTCCAAACTCTACAATTACCACCCCCTCCTCACTACCTCCAAGTGTGGTTTTCCAGCTATGGTAGCTGCAGGGTCATCAAAGCAATGACCAGGTTCACTGTACTTATAAAAACACGGAGGAGAAAAACAAATCCAGAAGTTTCTGCACAGAAAATGTACAATACAGAAATCAGAAAACGTAAACATCAGGAGTACGTGAAGGGAAAGCAAGGTACAGCAAGATGGAATTAATTTTGCCTGCGAAGCAGATATCGCCACTCAAGCCCTTCCCAGCTATCATCAGACAGACGCATTTTAGGCAGCAACAAACCTCAGCAAAAGATCACAAGGATCCTCAATACTGCACAAATGTACGCAAGCTATCAGTTATGAAACCTTTAACACAGAAAGCTGAAAGAAATAGATTTCTGCAAACAGAAATCCTCTCTCTCTGGAAAGTATCTGGAAAAAAAAACCACACCTTTTCTGAAAATTTTTTCTCCCAAGAACTTCTACAGTTTTCTCCACAGTTTTGATTGGTTCTTTTTATCTTCTAAATTTCAGAAAATGAAAAATGTTAATATTTTCATATTCTTTTCAATAAAGGATTCTTGGAGAAGTTACAAGAATAAAATACCTTCTCCAGTTTTATTCTTAACATCCAGTTATTCTCACCAATGTAAAGAACAAGAGTTCCATATGAGCTCCCCATCTTCTCAAAAGCCGGCAAAGGGCTCTCCTCTCTCCCTTCCGCTTCCCATTTAATGGATGCTGGCTTGGGGTGCGGAGGCAGCACAAGTGAATTGTGGCACCCATCCCTCTGGAAACACAGACTGAAATGAGTTTAGCCTCAACACAGCTGCCAGGGTTTCCCTCCATCAGACATCTCAGAGAGGAAAAGCACTAATTACACTTGTTCCCTTTATGGCTTTCTCTGCTACCCATATGCCTTCAAGGTCCTGAAAACTTAGCTTGGAGGATTGCGAAGACTGAAAAACTATGGTGATGGTTGCTGAACTTTCAAGGCAACTTCAGCTAAATACTAAACAAATAAATATGAAAACACCCACTGAATTTTTTGCATCAGATAAAAATTAGAAATTAATGTCATCCTTAATATTAAGATCAAAGGAAGCTGATGTGAAATATTAGTGGATATTCATAATATAAGCTACTACAATTATATAAAATCACCTATAGTGCACTCTCTTCTCTTGTTATTTTTATTTGTGTGTATATATACACACAGATATATACATATATACACACATACACAAGTGAACCTGTAAGGAGACTGTAAGACAAATAAGCTGTTAAAACTCCAAAGAGTTCTCTGCAGACAAATTCTGATCCCAATGCAGAATCATCATCATTCAAGTTTCCCAAATCTTCACAACACACAAAAACTTTAAGCATATGACTGACTGACTGCATATGGAAAAAAATATATTTGGAATTAAATCTTGTAGATCATTTTTGAAGAATCTTCTCCTCATTGTCATTCTCCATGACCAAGGCCATCTGCCTGACAAGGAGTGGGAGGATATAAATTCTTAGCTTATTTTAAAACTTGTCAATGATAACCAAGAACTATCTGTAAAATCTATATTGCCTTCAGCCTTTACCTTCCAATCCCTAAGACGTTAGCTCGTTGGGTGCTGCCATTCCTACTTCAAGAGTATGTACTTCGCAGCAGGGAAAAATTACTCTCCTGTGTATTGCCCAGGACCGAGCACACGTAGGGCACGCTGTCACCATCCCGCTCCCACAGCCCAATGCTCCTACAGCAACCCGCAAAGATACAGTTTTTTGTTTCCCAGGAAGATGTGGTAATTGAGTTACTCATAGCACAGTACCTCAAGTTCTTACCAGCTTTCATTGCCATCACATGAATATGGGATACATTATCTACTTTTTAATCAATACGGAAAATGCACGTTTGAGGGACAGAATTAAATAAGTCAGCACAACCCTGAGAAAAGTTGCATGCACATGTATGCTCCAAAAAGCACCTTTGCTTAATATTGACCTTAAGACATGAATGAGAAGTTAGAGGCACCCGAATGCTTTTGACAAGAACATCTAGCTAAATTAACGTAAAAACGCTGTAGTTGAGAAAGTCGTCTCTGTTTGTGCTGAAACCATTTGCGACCAAGCAAAATCACAAATCCACCACTTGCTTCTTCAGCCTTTCTTTGAAGCCTTTGGTCCCAACTAACAGAAACTTCCAGGCTGGGCTGATGGAGCATTCGCCAGGTCAGTAATGCCACTTCTGCTTTTGGGAGGTGTTTTGAAAAGCACTGAAGTAAATATCCATCTCAGCCGTCTCTCTGGTCAGGCTCAGTATCCCAGCATCACCAGGCTCTAACAATTGCACTTCAGAAGTTTGCAGAGAGGGGACTAAACTTTTCCTCTTTTCCACACAGGTACCAGTTACATTCTAATAATACTGAGATTTATTCTTGTTTCTTTGAAAATAAAACGCCGCTTTATGGCATAAGGAGCGATCATGGACTGGAATCCCTAGCACAAAGCAACCCTTTTGTAGAGAGCCCCCAGCCCTGAGACTGCCAGGCCATGGTCAGCCTGAAC
>NW_009609979.1:162926-193328 GCF_000690535.1 Cariama cristata
CATGAAAGTCCACCGGTGCTGGCTAGAGATCATGCATCTGAAAGGGACAGAAAGGATTTTTGTAGATATAGCCAAGATTTTTTCCTTTTCAGGATGGCTGCTCCCTCATCCAGCTATCTCACTTCCTCACACCTACAAGTTCTGTGTTTATTTTTTCCTTGTATAATTTTTAACCTCGACAAATAAAAGGGCTGACATTCACTAAATAACAAGGTTTAAGTGCTACCAGATTGCTTTTGCATAGCAAAGTTTTCTGTATCCTTAATAAAATCTGACTCGGAGGCAATTTGTTCTAGTTAAAGCAGGAGATGATCCTGTAGCAGTGTTTTCTAGCAATGTCATCGTTTCTCTGCTGTCAGTAGAGCTTCGAGGTGATTTCTTACTCTGAAAATCTGACTGAGAGATACAGAAAGACTCTTCAACCAAAACACAAGTAGTTATGTTTCCATTGAACTTCTGCATATTATATAATCAAAACAGATCATAATTGCCAACACTGAGCACTGATTACTTTCACAAATCAGGTATGAAGGAAGTGTTAGTCCTCACACATAAGTAACTCTCCTACTTGACTGAATACAAAGTTGTTCATTAGAATAAAATTTGAGGAACACTGCATTTAGTGTCAGTCAATCTGTAATGGCTATTCTAGCATTCAAAACATTCACATGAGACATGCCAACCTAAACGCTTTCACAGCAAGATAACAGCATTTAATAACAGCTACTGAGATCAGACTTAGCATCTCTGCTAGCCTGCATCCAGACCAGCTGAAGGTAAAGGCACAAATGGCTCCCTTACCAGTTACTAGCTGGCAGAAAGCCTCCACCTGAACTTCCACAAAATTATGCCAAACACTGCATGCATTTCGTCCTTTTCTATGACCACAAAGTCAGAAGTTTAAAGGCAAGCACAGTGCATAAGAAACAGCCTCCTACATATGTCAGGTTTTGGCTTTTTTAAAAAGCAAAAAAATCAGCATAGGTATGTTTACAAACAATAATTTTTCTAGGTGAGAAACACAAGGTTGCTTTATACTGGTTGTATTTGTTAGGGGCCACTAAATGCTAATCCAGGATCTTTGCAACTCCCTACCCTAGCCAGTCACTTGTCAAGCAAAGAAACAAACTGATATTTTCCAGTTTATCCCCAGAAGAATTATTATTCCTAAAGAATCAGTAGGTGCTTTTTAAGACTGACCTCAAAGCAGCAAACTCCTTTCTGGATGGCAAAAAATGCACGGCAGTTTTCAGAATGAAGAACCTTCACCAACAACTCGCTTGTTTCCTAGCATTTGAATCACAAGCTTTCAAGTTATGCAGGAAAGACTGAGACAGGACTGGAGACAGGGCCCAAATCACAAGCAGCTTGACAGATTAGCACTGGCACCTTCATCTCCACCCAGCAATGTGAAGAACTCGGCTGGAGGTGCTATTAATGCATCAATAATTGAAGAAGAGAAATCACACTCAGGTGTTGACACATTAAGTACCATACTTCATCTTGAAAGATGAATCCAAATTCTGCAACGAGAAGGACTGGGTATTCAATCTCCAGCAGCGGTGTGGGAAGGGAGGAAGATGCGAGTGTCACAGACTGCTCACTGAAGACAACTGGCAAGGTCTGGCTTTCGTAACAGCACATTTTTATGGCTGGCCATGCTGGCAGCCTCACCATTCTTCTGAGTGCTCTCAAACAGAAGTACTTACAGCATTACTTCCCTGAGCTTACAGCTGAGGAGATACCCCTGCTTTAGTCAGGACTCTTGCTCAGCGAAGAACAGGCTGCCCAGAAAATGAGAAGTGAAATTATTTAACTTCTGGGTTGAGGCTAGGCTCCTCTTTGACTAACGACTTCCATGTGGCACTTGGACACAGTACCTGTAAGACCTCCTCGGTACAGGTACTTAGCATAGTTATGTCTTGTCTTCTTAGGTAAATAACCTAAATTGAAAATGTTTCTGAACTGCAAATCCTTACCTAAAAAATAAGGCTTTATATTTTGAAAAGTGAAATAATCGAAGCTTTTTGTATAACTTAACTGCTATTGCAAGCAGCACAGAACTTCACTCTGTCCTAAAAGCAACAGAGAAGTGAGATTCCACAGAACAGACGAGTTTCTCAGGGGTGTTGCAGCGCACTTACCTGCTCTCTCTGAAAAATTAAACACCTCATGATCACACCAAGTCAAGGGGTAAGAGGAAATCAAATTTGGTCATGTAAAAATGTAAAGAGGGAAAAACCCGAGAATATCGTTTGTGCCTCTGCCGAAGTAAAAGCTTGGTACAGCTTCCTAAAGTGTACTGGAGAAGGCAGCTGGGTTTACCAGGCAGAAAAACATAAAGTATAAACATGCTAATTTGAATCTGAATCGGAAGATTCAAGAATACAGATCACACCTTCCTGTGACTGCATGCTGTATCAGGAATCATAAGCTACATGTCGCAGAAGCAAAACCAAGAGAGCCAAGAGATCTGCTTGACAGCTCAGCCATGCCAGTGTCAGCGCATTCAAAGTGAAAAATGTTTTTCTGAATCGAACTCCACTGCGTTTGTAGAGTTTGTATTTCTACACCAAACGTTTGTGCTTCTACATATCCAGGAGAGTCCAAAGCTAGGTCTCAGGCAATTCATTAATTACAGTTGCTTTCGACTAACTACAGGCACTTTTTTTAACTGCAAAGTACTGGCAGAAGAGGTGACGATTCGTTGGTAACTTGCTCTGGCTAACAGAAATAGCAGAAGCTACCACCAAACTGGTAAGCATCATTCAGGTGATTTTGATGCACCTTGTCTAAATCTTCTTCCCATTTATCTGGTATCTCTCAAGCACCAAGCAGTAAGGGAACACTGCTCATTAACGTAGGATACCGCAGGCAAGTCGGGATGGAGAGCTGAGCGACAAAGGCTCTCATCTTGGTACTGCCAACAGGACGCCAGCAAAGCTCTGTTTTGCTAGCACAATTCTGTACGTCAGCCTTGCAGAGGGCAGTTCAGCTTCCTTCGCTGCAAACTACCATTCAAGACCTACAGTGAGACAAGTTCAGCACATTGGTGACTCCAGAAAGCTACGTGGGCAATACGGTTCAGCCTGGCAGAAACACTGAGCAGGCGGAATGAGAACTTGAATTTCAAACCGAAGTGAGTAAGAGACAGCTCACCTAGCCTCCTGCCCCAAATTTGCATATTACATATTTTTCTTACATTAATATCCAAATAATCAACTTGAATTATCAGGTTTTCTTACATGCATCACAGTTCCCATATTGCCAAGAAACAATCTTCGACTTTAGGTTACCACAGTTTGATAAAATCTCACCCAAGCCTACGTCAGTGAGCCTTGGGCATAATAAATGCACTCTCAAGTCAGGTGTTCTGGACTGATGGCAATATTTAACATGCCAGACCTTACCAACCAGCCTCTCTCTGAATCTCTCCTTTAAGTTTCTCAACACTTCAGACAACTGGTGAAAAGCTGAAGATGTCTAGTACCTGATACCTGGGAGACTGCTTCCCTCACATGCAGTTTTTTTCCACAAACTTCATGACTTTACCCATCTGCTTCAGTATTTGCATCCTTCTACATGAGTAAGACTCCTTCATCTGCAAAGCACTCTGGCTGTACTAACAAGAAGCACAACACTAGCTCTGAAGTTTATTTGAAGGTTCTGGGGCAGTGCTTACTATTGATGAGACTCACCAGCATCTCAATCTTCCCAGCTTACCGAACAGACTCTGAGAGCTTTTAAAAGGAACAAAGTAGATTGAGTGCACAGAAGAACACAACAGTTGAGCTACCCTAAATATTAAGCAAGCCACAAATTTTAATAACTTTGCTATATTAGAAGATATGTACCAATGTCACCCCACCCCCACAATTCATCAAGACATTTCACTCCCTTGGGCTCTTGTGACTAAGTATAATATTTCATTAAATATCCTGTTCATACTGGCTTATGTACTAGGGAACACACTAATTTTAGAAAACTGATTAGCTAGTTCTTTCTAACCGAATGTTATTGTAGCTAAGGTCAGATTTTGCACTGAAACTATGGCAACAAAGCCACAGTATTCTTTTGTCTACGAGGTTGGGGCTAGGTTTATTAACAGCACTGTTCTACTTAATAGCTAAGCACTGCTTTTTGGCAATCCCTCCCTCCATCCTACCTGAAATACCCCGAACTTTCCACAGGGGAAAAAGCTCAGACCTGTGAGAGCTGTTGAGAAAGAATGAACATTCAAACCTGCGCTTTGCTTATTTCTTCATTTTTAGGCCACGGTCACTACACCAGCACATTTCCCCTGTCATCCTGCACAGAATGCCTCATCAGTGCAGAACTGCTACCCATATTTTTCAGATGGGCAAATGAAGTGCACAGATCATAAAACTTCACGCTAGGAGTTCAATTAAATCCCCCCTCGTTGTTTTGCAGTACCTTAACCAACAGATTGTGTTTGTCATAGAGCGTTCCAGTTATGCATATTAATGGCCACTTTCTATTTCAGAGGGGCTTTGCTCTGCCTTCATCTAGATGCAAAACATCTAAGATGAAAGCACTTTAAAACCAGAAGTTGGCAGACAGCTCTTTGACCACAGTACTCTCAGGACAGACCAGCATGCAAACGCAACCCAGCCAATCTTCACGGCCTGTGCCTTCTATTCCAAACAGACTCAGCTCCTCTTCTCCTTCAGTATCGACAACATTTTTTCACCAAGTTAAACAGACCCTCTTATAATCTGTGCCATACAGACCTTGCCCATTATGGTCTTGGTACCCCATCACTAGGACACAGAAAGAAAACATGCTATACCGTCTCAATTAAACCAATCATTATTTAGCCAGCTATTTATTCACTACTGCAGCAAAGCACGTCGGCATCATGGAGTTGGGATGTCTTTAGGATGTCCTGGTGCTTCAGCATGCGTGTCTACCAACTGGACTACAATCTTGTCTGGCTTAATAGGCCAGTAAAGAACCTCACTGCAATAGATGTGGCAAGTTAAATAAAAACAGCTTTCTGATTCACCCTCCATGACGAAAAAAAAAAGCTTCCCTTTGATTCCTGCATTCAGTCACTACTGGATTCCAAACCATCGCAAGCTACTTTTGCACATTTAAATAAATTACAGGACACAGTAGTCACACAAGTTAGGTATAACACCTATTCTCTAGCTGTGCTCATAACAGGAAAGCTCCAGTACCTCCTCTGCTTGCTAATACCGCAAGCCATATAAGTAATAATCACTGACGAGCCTGGCAGTACCACAAAACCTGTGGTAAAAAATGTCGGGAGATGAGGCGTTCATGCTGTCGCTCTGCAGTCACCACGGGTTAGCAGAGAAGGCAGCGTACCCTGCCTGCTGCCTGACACGCAGAGAGGATGGAGCCTTGCGTGTGCTCATGAAGCGGTGCATCAACCCTGGCCTAGGACTCCCTCTCTCACAGGGTTTTCCAAGCTTCAGCAGATAGAAAGCGCGTTTCTCTGTATGAAAATCCAACACTTCTGACTTTTCAGCTTTTTTGAAATACCTAAATGCCACAGTGACAATTGTCTACAACATCTGGTTGTAGGTAGGATGCAGTGGGCTAAAGACTCACATTTTAGAGACAGCGCTCAGGATTTTTTCATCATATAAAGGGCATCAAATTCAAATGCGTACTAGCAGTTGGCAGTTTTCTAGTACAGTTCTATAAATACTTGGAATCATACTAAAGGATTCCTCATCAAGGCAGTGAAAATGTATTTTGGATATTATAACTATATCCTAATTCAGCAAGATTGAAAGATTCTTCCTACACAAAATGTCCAATGCTGGCACAGCATTCGACTGTATTTTTATCATTTCTCTTCCACTGTGCCAACCCTAAAGTTTCTTTTGATTTTACACTAAACCATGATCTTGGTACCCTTTCTGAAAAGGGACTAAGAAACATTTTTTTTTTTTTTATGGCATTTGGCTCTTAATAAAAACAGAGCAGTTAATTAAGTAGGTGTTCACTATTGTTGCCCCACTTCCTACTTTTGATATTCAGCGAGTGTGTTTTAGTCTTAGACATCTCAAAACTGAAAAGGAGTCACTTTTCTATTGCAAGCGATTTATTTCCCTTCAAGATCACCATGCTAAGCTTTGAACTTAGCACTCGAGCAGCCTCAAAAGTTCTGCTTCCTGCATGAAAAATGAATCCTGCTATTTTATCTGCTAATCCATGGTTATCAGAGTGAAAAAAACCCCATATTTAGACATTAGTTTAAATATTCCTTAAAAGGAACCTAGGCACCTTAAAAATTAATATACCCAAAGATTTCACCAGCATTAGAAACCCCATGTTCAAGGAGAAAAAGGAGCCTAAACTTGGCCATGCAAGGCCAGGTCTATCACTCCTCTTCTTCTCACTGTCATTCCAGGAATATGCCCTCAATCCTCTGCAAAACACCCACTCAAACTCATCTAATATATGCAGAAAGTCATACAATTCAGATTATTTCACATCAAAGTTCATAAAGCAATCTCTGTTGATATAATTGCTTTCACCAGAGTAGATTTAGAAAAGTATGCATGCAGAGCATACAGACAGCAATAGGATTTGAGGCTACACACTCATCTGAAGCTGAATACATGGTACCTAAAGGCTTATACGGCAAAAAATTCTTGATGAGTACAGAGGATGGTACTGAACTACCTTACTGCCTAGAAAGTACACTTCTATATGCTGCTAACATTTCTCCAAAACTAACAAGCAGAGGGATCTAGGTATTTGTTTAAGTTTGTTTTTTAATATCCTGAAGTGTTTGGGAAAACTATCTATGTGACCCTTCAACTGAAAATTCCCTTAATCTCAGTTCTAATGCCAAACTATAAACAAGCTTGCATTGGCTAAATAAGGCTAAATAATCCCAAATGTATGCAAAGACCTTGAGGTGCTGGAGCGAGTCCAGAGAAGGGCAACGAAGGTGGTGAAGGGTCTGGAGCACAAGTCTGATGGGGAGCGGCCGAGGGAGCTGGGGGTGTTCGGTCTGGAGAAGAGGAGGCTGAGGGGAGACCTGATCGCTCTCTACAACCACCTGAAAGGAGGGGGTAGCCAGGTGGGGGTCGGCCTCTTCTCCCAATTAACAAGCACTAAGACAAGACAAAATGGCCTCAGGTTGCACCAGGGGAGGTTTAGATTGGATATTAGGAAAAATTTCTTCCCCAAAAGGGTTGTCAAGCACTGGAACAGGCTGCCCAGGGAAGTGGTGGAGTCCCCATCCCTGGGGGTATTTAAAGGACGTGTAGGTGTGGTGCTTAGGGACATGGTTTAGGGGTGGGCTTGGCCATGTTACTTTAATGGCTGGACTTGATCTTAAAGGTCTTTTCTAACCTAAACAGTTCTGTGATTCTCTAACTCCATAGCCTCTATCAGTGCTGCATAAATTATATGGCTTCCTCATATTAAACAAAGCAGTAGTGTACATGCTTCAGATCACCAATGGCAAAGCTATGAAGAACAAAACATAACTCAAAACATACATGTTATGGAGAAGCATACTGACCTTTATCAATGCCTGAGCACAGCGTGAATGTAATAGAAATCCATCAAAAGAATTGGCGTGTGTAGATAATATATTTACCTTTTTAATACATATATATTTATATATTAAAGTTTCTTTGTAGTGCCCAGGTAATTTCTTCTGCTGAAGATGAACTTGCAGTTCAAAGGCTGAGATCCTCAGTGCCAGCCCCTCATGCCACCAGACAAGCCTGACTGAACGCTTCATGAAGGCAATATTCAGAAAGAGCATACAGTATGGATTACGATCAAAAGAACAAACAGAATTTGAACTACTCATCTTCTGCTTCACCATGAGGGTATTTTAAGTCTAAGATATGGGTTCATTCCTTGAACATCTTGCCAAAAAAAGAGTGTTGCCCAGCAACTACTAAAACAATGTTCTCGAAGGAGGTAGCTGCTGGACAAATTAACCCAGTAAGTGCCCTTTTTCCCTGTGTTTCATGCAGCTATCACATAGCTTCTGGATCCCTGGCAGACAGATCTGCATCCCAAATAGAGCTGTAAGGAATTTCCCGAGAAGGCTGTCAGACAGACTGTTTTGGTGTAGTAGCAGTGTCTTGCATTAAGCAAACACATTTGGCTTAGCACAGCTCTACGTTCCAATACAAAATGAACACAAATAAAACCTCTGCAAACTAACTAATAGAGCACAGAAGCAGCAGCTAAAGCACAAAATTATCAGCCCTGGGCTCTGCTTCAGCTTCACCACTATTGCTAGGTCTGACTTTAATTTGCAAAATAGCTGTCCATCTCTGTGCATTTACGTACGAATGATGTCTACCGAAACACTGGTGCTTTTAGCCTAGCTAGAGGGTCAGCTGTAGTTCATACTTTCCACTTAAAGCCATGCATATTAAAAGGATGTTCGTTTATAGTCCCTATTCAGATGCACAGTCATACTCAAAGACAGCAATTAGAGCAGCGATTTCAGCTTTATGAAATACATAACATGTCTTTTTTTGTTCAAAGCAGTGCAGATAACCAAGGAACTGTCACGCTCTCTCTTTTTGGAGACTCATACAACTAGGATTTTTTCCAGGAATCTCATCTGTACACCATATATTCGGACCAGTTAAGTAAAATACTCTTTCGCAAGAATTCTCCTATTAACATCTTTAAAAAGAAACAGCTTAATGAATCTACTCTTAAGTCTTAATGTTTGCAAGGCAGTTTTAGAAGACTTTTGAATTAGTTGGAGCTGAAAACATGAAGGGCCAGAGAAATGCTGTAAGTTAAAAAAAAAAAACAAAACCAACCAAACAAAAATCAAAAAAAACAAAATACATACCCAAACCACTATATTTAGACTCAGAAAGCCAGATTAAAAAAAAAAGCCACTGAAATCTCACAGACCATAATTACGATCCAACCTCAAACCACTAACATCAGGTGCTACCTTCTTCTGATTGGCATAGGAAAAAGGAAAAGAAAAAAATCAGCCTTCACACCTTCAAGTGATCAAACTAATATTTTAAGGACCTAGAGGTACAACAGCATTTAATATGTGAAATAACGACTGGTAAACACTCCTAGTAAATTGAGGGTGCTGGACTAATACCTTCCTTTAGAGTTCTTTCCAACTCCAGCACCTCAGTTTTTTCCATCGAATACATCCTCTGAAGTTTTTTTTTTTTAATATCTCATTTATACTGTTACACTGCACTCCAAATCTTACCTGAACGTCATCCCATCTTACTCTCAGCTTCTTCTTGCGTTTCATCCCTTGCAGGGCTCCACCACCACCACCACCAGATTAATCTGTCAGCCTACTTTTTCCACAACTTTTGTCAACAAAGCAAGCCCTCGTGTCCTCAGGATACCTCTGTACATTTTCCTCCAAGCAGACTGACAGCCTCTATTGCTCCCATCTCCAATTCCAGTCGTGCCACTGCAATCATTCTGTTCAACCCAGTTCATCCAAACACACGCCAAGCTTCCCTCACCGCATTCTCCTTAGAACAACTTGCAGCCAACATTTTTAAAAGGAGAGAATTACTGGCATGAAAAACCCACCTCCATTTGAGCTACGAAGCACTTGCTTTTCGAAACGCATTCCTCGTGCAGAAACTATTTTCACACCACAAGCAGGTTATCAGCATTTAGTGACAGCACATACTCACAGCTAAGCATTACTGTCAACTGCCTTTCCTATGAGAGAGGCTCTCTCCAGGCAGAAGGACAGTGCATACACACCACCACTTTGTGCACAGCCGCTCTGCCGTATTTCAAGGGTCTAAAGCAGAGAGGAAAGAAAAAACACGACCCTCTAGACCAGGGCCTTGCTGCTGCCACGAGATGCAACTGATTAAGGGTAGCCTAGGCAACAAGACTTTTTAAAACCTGAAACACCCATGGCTAAGAAAAAAGCAGGATGGATTAATTCTGCCACTGGATATATACGCTTTAGTTTCCCACTGAATTTTCTTGGAGTCATGTATGCATATCTAAGCAGTAACTCTTGTTTCTAGGTATCTCTCACCACTTCGATTAAGCACGAAAATTACATTTACAACTGTTTTACATCTGCCCACAGAAGACAGAAGTGCTCAGAGAAGCTTAGAATTACATTTCCTAAAAATACTACCCAAAGCGAGATCCTCAAGACTGGCCACAAAAATCACACGTCCAGTGTTCCTCCCAGAAAGTGACTTCAGATTTGACTGACCTGCGTCTAGACACCTTAAGGCATAGCAAGTTTGAAAGAGGATTCGCACATAGATATGAAACAGGTTATAGCCTAGAGGCATTTTTCCAGTATCGTGTAAAGCTATAACATAAGTCACTTACATTTGATTAATTTTGGTCCTGCTCTAATGAGATTTTCACAATTTGCTTCTCACAGTTACCAGTGCCAGTGTTTTGCACAGATTCGAGTTCAATCCAACATCACACTTCTTCTCAGACCTCAAACTGCAGTGATCCTACCGGCTGTGATGACTATTATGGACTACATGAAATTACTGAACAAACGTGGGCACCACATACAAAGTTTACTGGATAGTAGAACTTTTCCACATCAGTTCCCACCCCAGGCTGCTACTGTACAAAAGTATCTTGTGCTCCTGATCTGCTGTACCTGTGACACTGCCCGAGGCAGTGAAGACTAAATCTCAAGTATGACAAAACTAAATATTGGGACTGAATTACATTCACCAGATGCCCATGGTTGCTTTATACCCCAGATGTAAATGTTGTTGTTTGGATAAATGCACCTCAGGGAAGACCTTGTGTTCCACTTGCAGGAGAGGTATTTTTGCAAGCTATCATAAAACCACCAAGTCAGATTGCAGAGACATGGCTGTAGTTCCTGACCTTGCCAGAGACTTCCCGTGCAACACCCCAGACAAGCCTCTGGGTGTTTTCGCTTCATAATAAAAAAAGGGGTATTTTCCATTTGTGTTGAAGATGGTGCGATTAACGTCATTATTACTTCTTCTGAACATATTTATTGTGGAAAGCATTTTATCTTAGTCTACACTTATAAAGCATGTGTATAAATAACAGAAAGTTACCATTAGGCATAAACTTCCCCATGAAAGCTTTTGTGAAGTAACTACAAAGGTTGGAAAAGGTTCACACCATTCTTTCTCCGTGTATAAATTATAAGTAATATGAGAACATTTACAATGTCTAACCACAATGTTTTATGTCAGACAAATGTCTCTCTGTACTTGCAGTTCCTAAACTGTACTAGCAAGAATTGCCTTTTTCTCATTCTTTTTTTCCCCTCTCTCTCTCCCCCCGCTCACCTCCTTCTACACCCAGCAGTCTCAGTCAAATCTGGCTTTATTCTTTCATATGATTTTAACGTCAAGAAATGCCTAGCGTCAGGGTTCTAGCTCACGTAACACCATTGTTCTTTTTCTGGAGAGCTTAGCATTGAATGCTAAAACTTCCCCAGGTTGCCTCTTCAGTATTTGAATCATCAGCTACTTAGTTTTCCTGTAAAAATGGAGGAAAAACCAACAAGAATTCACAGCCTTCAGTAATATTCTAAAAAGAGAGTTTCATTATATGAGACATCTTCATGTCATGGCAAAAAAATCCCCAAACAAACGAAAACAACAAAAACCCCAAACAACCGTAAACAAAACTAGCAGTACAGAAGGTGTACGATTTTCAAGGGCAATCACCTGCAGTTCTAGCCAAACCTGAACAGAATTATGGTAATTCTGATCCCCTGCGAAAGGCAAAGCATAACCAAGGAAACAAGTTTCATCCAACAAAGAAACTAGACGAAGAGTTGCTGCTACATCTGAGAACAGCAATAAAAGGTAGATCAAATTTTTAGAATATTTGGCTGAGCTATCCTTTAGGTAAAAGATGCAACCAAGGGGAAAATAAAAAAATTCAAGAAGGTTTTCCCAAACAAAATCCCAATTAGTGCTTCTCTTCCTGCTTGAGATTTTTCTTAAACAAATTAGCCCTAGCCAAACTGTACAAAGAAGTAGGCATTAATTTCTTATCACGAAGCATAAACTTCCTGGCAGAATGAAAGCAAAGTCAAACGCAGTTAATATCAAATGAGGTCAAACAACAATACTTGTTACAAGCATTTCTCCTTTTTGTTTTCCTCTTCTCTGAAAAAGGTTTGGTATTGGGTAACTAAATGGCATGTATGATAGTATGGAGAAAAAGAAATGAAACTTACAGGGACCCCGTAAGTTTGGACAGATCTGGAAGGCAACCTCAATTGGCAACTCCATCTCCACCGCCTCACATAGCATTCTTTTTAAGTCCCACAACTCACTTCATGCAGACATTCACACACATATACACATATATATATTTCTTTTTCCTCATGAGTTGCCCTTCATTGAAGAAGATGACACTAAAATATTCTCTAGAAAGCATGGAGGTCAAAAACAGTCACACACGATTGCACAAAATGAAGGACAACTTATAACCAAAAGGGTAATAAGCTAATAAACTTACCTCTGAATTTTTTGGGTGGGTTGTTAAGATCACCTGCTTCTGGCTGTACAACACACCGATCATCCACAAGGCTGTAAAGAAATGAGAAGTAAAGTGAGATTGCTTTTGCAAGCAATTGCTTACATCCTCGTTAGCAAAACCGAAGTCGTTTATTTGCAATATTTCATCCGAGTGGCCACTTCAGCAGAAGACATTCCCCAAATGCCAACTTATGCCAAAACTTTCCAAGAAGCATGCAGCTAATTTTTACTGTTGCCCCGAGCTATGCTCCTGGATAGGTGGGACAATAAGTAAGTCATTGCTCCTGTATACCGCATCATCTTTATGTCCCCTCCTTGAGGTGCAGGCAGAACAGCCCATATTCTAGTTAGGTGAGAGACAGCCTTAGAACAACTGTTGCCTCTTGGACAGATTTGAATAACATTGCAAATGTGTTTATACAAAGCGTAGAGAATGGGAAAATATGATGACTGTGCAAACTGGATCCTATGACCCCTCAAGTATTAAAAGGCAGAAACAATAGCTGCCACAATAAAAAATGACTCCCAAGAGAAAGGAAGGCATAAATATACCCTCCTGCTCACCTGTCATAAACACAAGGTAAGTCAAGGGATCGAACTAACCTCCTCCTGTTCTACCAGGAAGGAGGAGAACTAGACAACTGAACCCAAGAGATTCCAATAGGGAATGCCAGGACAGAGCTTCCCATGAATGGACATCGGCAAAAACCCCACCAGGTCAATACCAATCCCACAGAATAATGACAATAGTTAAGATGCACCTGTCGCCACTGCTCTGCCCTTAGCTTGCTTTGGATCAATGTGGAACTGCACTTTTACCAAATGCTATTTCCAAACTGTGGAAAGGCAACTGTAACCAAATACTTCGTAGTTTCTGTTTTGATTCTAAATGACTCAATTTGGCCCCTTAAATAAAACCAATCTGTCAAAGAGGCTTTCTACACAAAAGTAGAAAGTAAAACTCCAAGGTCTTAAAGGTTTGAGAGGTCCATTCTCATGCAGAATCAACTTGAGAAACACTGAGACCTAGAATATGAGAGTTGTTCCTTGCAGAGGCTGGTTACATGCAGGGAGCATTTTGAGACAACAATTACAGAAAATAATGAAGTGCATAAAAATTAAGAGATCAGAGAAACTACGTGAACTCAACAGCTCTATGCATCTAAAATTTGCATATGCAAACATTCAGAGTAAATTGTTTTTTCCCCATGGATTTTCTCCCTATTCAGTATTATATATACATATATGTGCGCCAACAAGAATGGTACTATTAATATTTGAGCTGACTGAAACATCTGCTTCTAGTGAACAAAGGGCCAAAAAACTATCAAGTCAAATGGGTTACTCTGATCATCCCACACAGAGATAGTCTCAGTGCAATATATCCCTCTCATCCTGAGATTAAATTGAAAGTAAAGAGAAACATCCCGAACTAGTAAGAAAAAAATTTTACAGGGTGAAAAACACAAAAGAGGATATATTGTACACTGGTAATCATGATGACAGCACTGAATTTGGGAAACAGCAAGTATAAAGTCCTGATTAAGCAACAGTCATGTCATAGGATTATTAAGTAGGAACACTCTTCAAAGATTTAGAACGACATTAGAATGTATAGTGGTATCTGTTTCTCAACCTTCATTAACCACATGAACAAGTCATTACACATTGTTATGACATAAGACTGTCAAAACTCCACATGGTATAGAGTACAATTACACTGAAACTTTCCTTTGCTTCTTTAATTTTCTCCAGGACAAAGACTAAATTAAATATGGGACAAAACTAATTTGATTATGAAGGCTTATTAAGATGATAATGCATTTCATGTTTCACATAGCAATTGGGATTTCTGGCTTAAATTAGGCTCAGAAGATGTGTGGCCATTATCTAATGCAGTTACCTTAAAACAGTACTAATCAAATCAAAGAGGATGCTTGTAACACTAAGGGATCTTTAGACCTGCCATGAGAATATCTCATCAAGTCTAGAAAATACATGCGCTTAGGGCCTCTAATGTCTGAAAGGACTACCCATGGTGAAAAATATCTGCTCAGCAATGCCATCAAAAGCCACAGCCACTGCATAATGTTCATCATGCACTGTACGGGATTAAACATAACAACTTTCTACTTGTTCGGGAATTATTTACTGCCAAACTTGCTTCAATACTAGGAAGAAAAAAAATAGCCAAATGTATAGTATCGCTTAGTTCATTTTGCCAGTTTTCAGCAGATAGTATTTGGCCAGTTACACAGCTGATCGAATACTGCAGAGTGTACATGTCATATTTGACGAGTACCTGGGAAATTTGTCAAATACATTCGCCAAATACTATTCGACCAACCCTACTTACTACATCCCTTGCTTTTATCATACCTTCTTTCCCTTCTGGCAGCATCCCATATTTTCTTCTCTTTCCTATAATAGATCATGGTGCATCTTCAGTGTCTGCTTCCTTCTCTGCCCCCTTATTTTCCAGAATCCTAATAGCTAGAGGACTAAACCTACAAGTTAGTTTGGAGTCACTCAGATGAGATTCCAGCCCATTGTTTCCTGCCGAGAGACTTACCAGGATGCTGTCTTTGTACCCTGCTTGGGAGCTCCATTTATCAGATGCATCTGGACAGTAGGCATCAAAAAATTTGCTGTCACTGTACCCACCCTGAGGCCCTTACGGCTACTGGAAATGAGAAAGAGCATGTTGTGTCCGTGCCCACTCACCATATCATCAAGCTTCCTGGTTGCTTCTTTGCTACTCATTCAGTATTGAAGTACCACAGCAACGTGTCATGCATGCTATTTCCCTCCCTCTAATTCCTCACTGCTTTGAAACAGGGTGGCAGATGTGCTCTTTGAGCTTTGCATCCAGCGCCCTGCAAGGTCTCCCAAATCAGTACACAGCTCTTCTGCCAGCTTCTGATGTTCAGCGAGATTCCTCCTCCGCAGCAGTTGAGCAGAATAAAACATACCCTGTCACTTATCAGAGCTGTATTTCATTTCCATGGCTTTTCTCTGCAAACTCTTCCTTTTCCTATGTGAACAGCTACTTTTTGTTTAATGAAGTAGCATACACATCTTACTGCTTAAGAGGCAGTCTCTGAGAGAGGACCTACTGTGATGTCTTTGCAGAAGAAAGTGCAAAGGAGCTCTGTGGGGAAGCGTACTGGAGGCAGGAGCTGGCAAGGCACGGCTCCCACCGCAGCTCCGGAGTGCTGGCCATTGGCAAAACCGGAGATTCAAAACACGTTCTCCTTTGACTGGACAAGAACAATTTTGTTTGTGTGAGAAACCTCAAAGACTGTAAGACAAAACTAGTCATAGTGGTTAGTGGTATATAAACGATTTGGCTCGGGGCTTTTTTTTTTTAAATTTTTTTAAGAACTACGTACATTGCCTATGCTACATCCTTTTTTCCAATCAGCAGATTGCACTGGGACCTATTCATTCCCAACTGGGGCAGGCAGGGAGGGACAGGACAGGACACACAGATGGACACGGGACAGACAACACCACAAAAATCATTTGCTTGCATTTGTCCCCTCTACCCACACCTTAACTCGCTAAGCTTCTTTCTCCCCATCAAGGACATCAAAACCACACCACAGCCATCGACACACGCTCTCCATCCTCCCAACATCTAGCTTGCCATATTAGCTTTAGACCATTTTTAAATTTAGGGCCAAATCTGTACATAAAGCTACCTTGCTTTACCCAGTATTTCCTGGGAGCCAGGCTCAGGATAGCTAACTGAGTTCTGCTAGTCCTTCTTACGGAAGTTTTCAGTACAAGAGAACAGCTGTTCTTACCCCAAAGTGCTAATAAATCCATTTGTTGAGCCCTCTGCATAGAGAGAACAAATATCTCCAATGTGAAGGAAGCTCGACATCTTGTCAGTCATCTCCGGCTTACTGCCCCTAGAAGAACAAAGCACAACGTTACTGTTTATCAGGCAGAATTTCTCAGTATAAGGTACTGGAGGTTACAACAACAGGACCCTTCACTTTTGTTTGTTCATTTGTTTGAAAACCCGAACAAGATCTTGCACTGGAATTTCAGGTATCAAAGAAAACACAGCATGTCAAAATGCTTGCTTAGAAAAATAAACTAGGGAAAAACAAGCAGCTACCGGCATCCCATTTGGTATGGGACTGGTTTATGGGTAGCCGTATTCATCCCAACAGACGCCCACAGCTATTTCAGTCCAGGCATACCGACCCATTTCATCCCACCTCTAAGAGGGAAAGGGGGAAGAAGAATGGGCTGCCTCAGTTTAAGATGTATTCTTGGCACCATCTAAATCACAACACATTTCTCTGCCAGATTCTTTGTCAGAATCAAAGGTAGGTTTGAGCATATTTTAAAGGTTCTCTGGTGTGCTGAAGTGGTGCTCGTGGGAATTGTAATGGAAAATATTTACACGATTCATGTCTATTTTTCGGTCATGTCAAAATATTGACTGAGGTAGCCACTCGCTTATAGCTGCAGTGCCGGAGCCAGCATTAGGTGAAGATGCACTGAATATTCCTGACAACAGATTTTGCATGTAAAAACATAAAGATTAAGATTTTTCAGAGTCAAATACTTTAAACTACCTATGTATCAGGAAGCCAAATCCCCGTGAAATCAGAAGTACTTCAATCCTGTTTTTAAAATAGATTGCCTAAATGTAACGCTGAGGCGACGGCCACTTAGTGTTGTCAGCTTCCACAGTATTAAGAACTATCCTTACTTTCTTTAAAGTCCCAGCTCCCAGACTGAATGATACAGGACCCACCTATCTTTAGAAAAGCGAGTTTCTATCTGTCATGGCAACAAAGAAAGAGACAACCAACATGAGCCAAGATAAAAAGCACCCCAACTGAATAGATTTTCAAAGATGTCTTTTACCAGACCATTTACTGGTTTCTTGGAGATCCTCTTAAGCCACGCTTTTTGATCACTGAGTTCAAAACGTTGAAATAGCTTTCTGTGCTGGAGGTTTCAAACAGCAGGCAGCAACGTAGCTCTTCCAACCTGCTCCCTCTCACAGGCTGCTGACTTGCTCTGCAAGGCAGCCCTGCCAGTCAACACTGCCCAGGACCAGACTCCCAGATTTAAGGGGAAAAAAAACCTCAACACACCAACATCACACCCAAATCAGTTTTAAACAGTCTACCACCCGGAGAACTAAGCAGCAGGAAACTATGCTTATGATAGAGCACAGCCCTGACACTGTACAGGGGATAAATATTCCCTTTCACTGAACATCATCTTGTTTACCAAAAGTGCAAGGATCAAGTTTATTAAGCAAGGCTGGAGCTCAACAAGGACAGATTCATGGAGATTTAAAAGTTAATGTTGATAACGCACTACATATATGAAAACGCAAGCAAAACCCCGAACCTATGTTTTTTTCCTAAAAAACTGCAAACAGCTGTCCCTCCCTTCTCACTGCCTCACCCCCAAAGTACCGGTGGTAGTGGTAAACAATAATACAACTTCCATTATTATTAAGTCAAAGCATATTATAGACATTCTCATGCCTGCAAATCCCCGTGTCATTGGTACAATTAAAAATAAATTCATGAAAACCAAAAGATAACAGGCCAAGTTCATATGCAGGGTAAAGAAGTCCCAGCTCCTCTGAAATCAAATCTGTGTGCATACAGAAGCAAACCGTTTGGCTTCAAGTTGCTTGTTTAACGCCAAGTCCGTCAGCTACTGCATATGTTACACAATCCATTCCCATTCTCTCTTGATAAGTGGACAGAAAAACATCACTACCTATTTTAAGATATATGCCACAAAACATACAGAAACATGCCAAGTGACTGAACTAGCATCACTAGAACTACAGCCTTCCTCATTTCCTGACTTGGTTGTTAACTACGAACTTGATACTAAAAAACCTTTAAGCCCTCAAAATTAAGGTCAGCCCTAAACTAATAGAGCCCAAAGCAAAAGGTAACTAAGTCAACAAGAAACGTAGATACTTCCAAACGACCCCTTTTTACAAGGGCATTTAAGGTATCCCGTTCAGGGTGTGACAGGGAATACTCTACCGGACTACGTCATTTTTCCTTTGGAACAGGCAGATGTTCACCACCGCTGTTCCCAAGAGAATGTGAAGGTCAAAATTACTGACTTCCATTAGAGAAAAGAAGAATTTTTTTCTTCGCAAAAAAAAAAATTATCTCAGACCATTGACCAAAACCAGGCACAATGATGGACAACCAAATTTCTGCATTACTTTCCAGAATATAGCCTCAATTTATTTCCATTTTCTTTACTGAGGAAGATCTCAACATACCATGTCATATACCATGATAGTGTAAACCCCTAAAATAATCCCTTTTGCAATTTATTGACATTTCCATTAGTAAAATGTTTAGCAACTTCACCTATAACCATTACATGGTTACAGATAACAGGAAGGTAGTTTTAAGTCTGGAAGTAGTTCAGGTACATGGCATGACTGAATTTCATTGCCAGTCTGTTCGCCAGACCCTCTTCAAATTTTTCTGGGCAAGCTTGCAAAGCCATCACTACAGAGTCAGGTTCTGCTTCTGTGCACCTCAGGGCACAAACCGCCTGAGCACTGCTGACCCCCAGCCTCTCTTATTCCTCAACAGGAGAGCCGTGCTCCTCACGCTGCCTGCTGGTCATCAGATTTGCTAAGTTAAGACTTACAAAGGGTTGATCAGGCTACAATAACCTTATTTTTTAAGGCTTTTCTTCAGCATGCAGTATTTAGCACGTAACTCCTCACCCTTTTCTTGTATTCTTTTCGGATACTGTTTTAACATCGATCGGCATGATGTTATCTCCAACACAACAGGAGATACTCAGTCGGAGCATGCCTTCACCACTCATGAAGCGCGCTGCCAATTCCAAGTAGGGTGAACCTCTTTGTAAAAATATCTGTATTTACCCACAGTCAAAACTGGTATGATGAACACTGTCTACATCTATTACGTTCTTTAATAACCAAATACCAAAAGTCAGTCCACTTGACGTTTATCTTTAAACATGCTGTTTCTGAGGTTGGCCGGTGCTCAGGAACACGCTGAACTGGCAGATGGAGTAAGGGACTAAATGACCCAACAGGCCTCCTTACATGCAAGATTTACAAGTAAAGAGAATGATTTCTAAACCGATTTAGCTTACTTCAAAGCTGCTTTCATAGTCCCCTCACAAAGGACTCGTGGCACCTAACAAAATTGCTCCATTAATCAATCAATTCTTTGCATTAAACACCAAACGATGAGCTATCACAAATTGAATATTTTCCACCTTTGATGAGAAGGACAACTGGGATATCTGAGACAAAATGTACAACTGGAAGGTCTTCAAGAGCAAAGTTTCCAGGTACCCAGTTTGAATATCTTTTAAAAACAGTTCTGTCAACATCAGCTGACCACACTAATTCTGACATCAGACCTCTGCGGCAATCTTCAGCTGGAGGACTCAGAAGTTGAGGCACTAAAAACGTGTCAACCTTGTCACATTTCTCCCAAGTTGTTAGCACAGGTGGACCACAGGGACTTCAGAGAATAGGCTCCCTCCTGGACACATCAGCCAAAGCATCCGTGCGTGTCCCCTTGGCCAGGGAGGGGACGCTTCCCTTCTGACATCGCGTTGGTCAAAGATATGACATGACCACCAGAAGCTCCCTGGAAGTGCAGGGCAGGAGGATTCTCACACACATTCTCAGTACCTGGCTCTTAGAGCTAAAAGCACAATCATCCTGCTCAAAAACTCCCTTCTGGCATTGCGTTGGTCAAAGACATGACATGACATGACCACCAGAAGCTCCCTGGAAGTGCAGGGCAGGAGGATTCTCACACACATTCTCAGTACCTGGCTCTTAGAGCTAAAAGCACAATCATCCTGCTCAAAAACCAATTGTGCTCAGCAGACAAATACAACCATTGCTCCACAATTTATTTATTTTAGATATGGCAGTGCCAAGGGCAATCAATTAATACTAAAGGAGGGGATGGCCCTAAGAGAAGGTTTACTGTTACTGCTATGCACAGTCCCAGTTTTAATGGCATTCTCACATCCTTGCAAGAGAGAAGAGTCCTGCAAGAAACCCTTCATGTTCCAGCAGTCCTGGCCACGGAGCACTGTCGTCCTCTTCCACTTAAATATTAGGGGAAAACAAGATTCCTTATAGGTAAACTCACTTGAAAAATCAAAGATAAAGAAGTACTCTGATATGGAAACGATAGCAGCACGGCAATACTAGCATACAAATCTAGCAAAAGTGAGACAGGTTTCTCCAAACAAGTATTACAAGGCTTAACATGTGTTGCTGCTCTCAGCATTGCTGCCACCTAAGTTTTTAAAATAATGTTCTTTTCCCACTAAGCTGAAGACTCTGATTTTGACAGACAGAAACACAGACTTAATTTTTAAGATGAGAAATGAAATGTGAACTAAAAGTGGACTGTAAATTGAGAAGTAGACTACATCTACCCATAGACATAAAAAAAATACCTGAAAGATGAAGACATTCTACAATATTTTTAAGCCTTGACAGTTTGAATTTTTTAAATTATGGTGGCGATGACTTCCTCATGTATATTATCTAAAAGCTAGTGCATCTTTAAATATGTTTTATGCACAGTTTATCTGCACAGGAAAATAAATTTAAGTCTCTGTTTAAGAAGCTACCCCCCAAAAAATACAGAAACCTGCTGAATTTCATGCGAATTGCATGGTACTGCTCTACAAGTCATTTTGCCAGTCTATAGCTTTGCTCTATGGGACTGGATCTGAAAACGCATTAGCTAAATTCAGGCAGTAAATTAAATCCAGGAAAACCTTCTATTCACCTCAAGAGTTTTAGGATTTGCCTTCCCCCTACTACTCTGTACCGCTTTGGTGAACACAAATCTGTATCACAAGACCGCAAGTTTGGTCTTCTGACTGAACAGAAAGTGCCAAAATTACAGGGTTCATTTTTTATCGTTTTCTTACTTTTAGGTTATCTTGTGCTTATCCTTAAAACAAGCTGCATTTCATATCACAAAAGCCAATGAAAACAACTAACTTTGAAACGCAACCTAAGCACTTTGACAGGGTTTGTACAAAGCCCTTTACCACCACCTTTATCGTTCCTCTCCGAACCAGGGGTGCAGTTCTGCAGACCCTCCCTCATAATTGTTTCCAATGGCTTTCAGGAAGATTGAAATGAATCAGTCATATTTTAGGGCACAAGTAGATCATATGCTTAGCCTGATGGCCTTGAATAAGCCAGTGTAAGTTTGATACAGTCACTGAAATTCAACTCTGAGACACTTCAATCCATTTTCTCATGAAAACACATTTCATAATGGCAGTTAAAGCAGAAATAACAGTGAAAACACTTAGAAATCAAACTGACTGTTAAATATCAAATACCTTAATGAGACAGCTGCTTTCTGAAGATCTCAGAATAGGAAACGCAATTGCTTTGTAAACATTTCACACTAATTTCTCCCATCACTCATCTAGATCTTGATGCTAAGTTAGAAAAAAACGGCTTCAGAGCAATGCTGAAAGTTTGCTTCCCTTGAAGAGGGCAGTCAAGGCCCCCTTGTGAAGTCCCTCCTTACAGGGACTGTTTGTAACGAGATCTCTGCAGTATGCTACTCCTCATCTCAAGAAATTTAATGCTGAAAGGCTTTTCAAAGAATCTGAAGCTATTTTGCCGATTCCATGTCTCACGTGTCTGCTTTGTGTGGGATTTTAATTCTTTAACCTATGGCTGCAAATCCTATTTGTAAAATAAACGAGACCAAATATGTCTTATTGCTGACGGTTTGATTTCCAGCAAATGGAATACAAATGACTTAATCTTTTTAAGATGGTTCTAATGATGTTTGTTTTGAGCAAAAAAAGCTCCTTGCTGTGCCTTGCAGGCCCATGATGTACTCAGCTCTCTATTATCATATTTTCACTGTGGTTTAGTGCTCAATTAAATAGAGACTGGCAATTTTATATGTACCATCACAGAAACTGGAGCAGCACTTTATCAAAGGCTTTTTCACTATTTAGGTTGTTCAGGTAAGAATAGAATCTCAAACAGTATTTAACTGCCTCAGCTTCATTCTTGCAGACAGGAAACTCCACAGTGAGACTTTAATTTTGCTTCAGTTTTTAACCGAAAAAAAAGATCAGAGTTTAAGTGTAGAGAGACAACAAAAAAGCAAACATAAAGGACTGCTTAATGGCATAAGATATTGCCAGGCATGTGAAGAATCATCCATCAATTAACAGGTATCAGTAACATTACATCAAGACTTGATCAACTGAGAACGCACAGGACCAGGTAAATCAGAATGCTTGAATCAAATGGAATTGGGTCCTTAATATTTGTCAGTTAGGCCAAGCAAGCTAACACTTTTTTCAAATGCATCCAAACCCTGACTCCCCAGATTTAAGTGGAAGTCCAGTGCTCACATAATTTGGTAAATCCAAACTTTACAAGATTACTTAGCCCTATAGTTTTGATCCAATGTTTCTCCTAACTAACATTTCTCTAACAATTTCCATGTTTATTTGGATAACACCCACTAAGCATTCTTCATCTATTTGTACAGGTGCAGCTAACTTTTTCAAAACTGAAAGCAAAGCCTGATGTTTCCCATTCTTATTTCAATAAAAAAAGGAAGATTTCCTCCCTGAGGACTGTGAGAAAGATTCATAAAAAATCCCATTAGAACAGTCAAAGCAAGGAAGAAGTGCTCTATTTAAAAGATCATCTAGCGAATAATCACTCTGCTGGGGCTGCAGGACAAAGCACTGTCATTTGCAAAGCTTCTGAGTTAGCAAATCTAAAAGGAGCTCTTTGCACACACTAGGGACAGACAAATACACCGGATTTTGGGTGGCAGAGCACAGGCAGCTGGGTAAGTGCCATGCACTGAGCAGGCCATCGCAGGGAACTTCATCCACTCCTCAGCTGAGCACCACGTCAACAGCAGAGCAAAATCCTGCAGTTTCTCAGCCACCGACACCGTTCATAACGCACAGAAAAGGACAACAGCACAGCGGACCCGCAGCCACATCACCTCCAACGTCGGGATCCTTGCCCTCGCCCGCTTACAGAGGCAGCTCAAAAATCGTGTTAGATTTTGAGAGGGTTCAGCACTGCTAATTTTATGCACACGTAGTTACATTTTAGAGATTACACATTAAAAAAAAAAGTATCAGCATGGTACGTTTATCTACCACATGATCTTGTTTTCCATTTAACTGCAACCTTTCACGTCCAGGAGCCTGCTATCTGCCCACAAATTGTCATTTGATGAACCGTTAGATTAAAGAGGAGAAATGCACTTTCTCAGAGAAAGTATTTTTCCTCCTAACGCCTATAACGCAGCAGATTTTTCTGTAGTTTGCAGCCTGAACAGGCAAAATGGAGGTCGTGGAAGAGGGGAAGGAGGGAGCAGCCCAGCACTGTGACTTTCTCAAGGACACGCAGCGGGTCAGACTCAGAGCCCAGATTTGAATCCAGGTCTCCTGAATCCCCATCCACCCGTCCACACTGTCCCTCTTCTCCCAAGAGAAAAATCAGTCTCCTTGCACATCTAATCAAGCATATGTTTCCCCCTTTTCTTGAAGGAAGTTGGAAGAGGCGTGTAAATTCATACAGCAAGATGATCGTCAAAGTTAATTATCTTATATTCTATTTTATTTTTTTAATGATATCAATTACAAAGTTATTCAGAAATTACTATTTCATAAATGCAACAAAAGTCAGTTTAATAAAAAAGGAGAAACAGATAAAGTTACTCATTTTGTTAACTTAAACCTCAATAAATCCTCAATACAAGAAGGCAAACATGCAGGATGTCCTTTTCTCCTCAGAAAGGCTACCTGTATTTTTTTTTTTTTTATTTGCCCAGTGCAACCAGACAAGCTAGTTACAGAAAATTCAGGTTGAAAGTAACACACTCATAACAATGCACTAGGCAGATGTTACACACTGACAGCCATATCTCTTACAGCAGCCATTAGACTGATCTAACAAACACGACTGATGGATCCTATTGACAGGTATCTGCAGAAAGCTGAAAAAAGAAAATCTATTAGAGATACACTGTCAGGGGGGAAAAAAAAGTATCATTTTTTGTTTCAAACCAAGTATGACCTGACAGCATCTTTTTAATCCCATTAAAAGTAAGAAGCATTTACAGAAGTTGATACTTACTGAAGTCCATACTTACTGGCTCTAACCCTGATGGGAGAAGGCAGCTTAGACGTCAGCCTCTGGACGAGGCCCCTAGAAGCACACAATGTTTTCCAGCATATTTCTATCAGGAGAGAGTTGGAACATGCCAAAAGAACCAGGGAAACCAATGTCATAGAGAAAGAGAGCAAGCTTGGTTTATAACACCAACTGGAGACTGGCCAAGGAAGAAAAATGGCCAGGGAAGAAGAGGGTGCAGAACAGTCCCAATTTCATTTTGCACAGCCATGTATCTACTGAGGCTTTACCACAGAACATGCTGTCTCCTACAGCCCCGTTCCTCGCATCAAGCCTCCATGTGTCCTTCCTCACAAAATACACACTCTTTAGCAAATGCAGTACTCCCTAAATTTACCAAAATATTTTCCTTGTCTGTCCGTCTCACTAGCCTTCATCCACCTGCATCGACTCATCTCCCTCTGACCCTAGTTGCCCAACGGTTTCAGGCTTCCCATGTCCTACACCTCCCATTTCTCCCATTGCCAATACTGCACCTTGGTGGAGGTTCTCTGGCCTCCATGGTGGCACTGCTGTCGTCTTCCACGACTGGGCTTTGCTGGATTTTTCCTGGTAGCCTTGGGTCCCAACTGGCAATAAAGCGAATGCTGCTCTTCTGCTAGCAAGTCTCTCCTACTGAAGGCTTGTAAGTCTTCTCTCGTCTTCCCGACGCAGCAACCCTTACAAGGGTAAGCTCACTTGCTCATCTCTCCTAGACACCTCGCAGGCATCCAGGTCTGTGGACTAAAGCCTAAGCGCCTGTGACAAGCAGCCGAAGAGGAGGAGCCACTACCAGCACATGATTAGCACGTGTGGAGAACCACGGGTGGGCAGGGGACCTACTTTGAGCGCTGCTGATCTAAAAAAACCCCAATGGGCTGGGCTCTTTTACAGATGAAAGCTCCAGTTCCCAGGTTGACTTGTAGGTGTCGGCCCCCCAACAGTAATTTTCTAGAATGCAAGCACCAGTTATTCTTCTGATGCCTAGGTTCAGAATACTGTACCACCTTATCTCAAACAGCATTAGCAACTGAATCTACTCAACCCTTACAGACAGAGGAGTGGCTAAGGATTGCAGAGTTATTTGAATCATAAGATAAGTTTTCCATTAACCCTTTAGATCAAGCACCATCAGCCAACTCTGGTATGTATCCACCTTTGTGTCCATGCATCTCTTCTCACAGTGGGATGCAGACAGGACGCATCTAGACTGCAATCAAAACTTTTTTCTTCAGAACTTCTTGACTAATTTCTGCATTTCTGAAGAAGGGGATAGAATGGGCCAAGGTGCAAAAGAAATGTTTGTAAAAGTTTCATACTAAACAATTCCCATAAATAAATAAAAACCAAGTTGCAACCTTTTGGCAGTAGCCATTTTTGGCCTACTGTGATCAGAAAATTCTTACATGTATATGCAGAGATTACAGTCTTCTGACTGGAGACATCATGCAGATGGCAGGGATGAGGAGAGAATGAGTTGTTTGTGTACATCATGACATTTGGATCCAGTATCCAAGCCTCTTTCCTTACAGCTTAGGATTGGATTACCCCAAAAGCAGAAACATTATCTAACAACTTAACCCAGAAATTTGTTTCATCCGGTGTTCAGTTTTCTCAGAGCTCTTCACCATCCTTCGATAATCTGTTCAGCCGAACGATCAGTGAGATATGAACACTGAGCTTTCTGCAACGCTCCTCATGCTGGCATTCTGGCATGTGAGGAAGCCGTTACATTGCCACAAGCCGTATATCAACAAAATAACCTGTACTTCCTTGCATGTTTCTAACACATTTTTCTCTCTAGAGGGTTAACTTGGTCAGATCTGAAGTGACATTTTATTCTCCATATAACACTGTTAGGAAGGAAAAATAAGTTCTGATCTAAGTTTTGATAGGCTTAACTAAAACCACAACTATGAAAGTGAAACTCTTCTGAGTTCAGAACCCAGAGATGAATTTTGCAGCTTTCCTCCGCTGAATTACAGCTCCTGCAGTTTTCATTTTATCTTTTTTTTTTTTCCCTCCCCAGAGGAATTTGGTCCCAGAAAACACAACTGCTCTCAAGACTTGGAAATGCGCTTTCTCAACAGGTACAGGACAAGCAAGAACAACACACGCTTCCTGTGGTTGCCTCTGCCAACCTAAGGAGCAGTTGCAGCACCCTGGAAAGAGGGTTCTGCCTCCGTACCCAGCCACCGTCCGTCCGTGCCAAGACGCAGAACCAGGCAATAACTGCTGTAGTGCTTTTGTAGCGTCAATTGGGAACAGAAATCAGAAAGGAATATTGAGCCAGATCAAAGCTCGTGCTGTTTGGCATCCTGCCTCCCGCAGCAGCCTCCGGGAGACGCACAGCGGAAGAGCAGAGGAATCATTTTGAATAGCTATGGACACAGATAGGATCCCGCTTAGCAGCCCAGGGATACTGCCTGCTAGCTTTTCAAGTCTTCCCCTTTACAGCACCCAGCGTAGCAGCACCTGTCCGTACCCAGCACAGGCCACTACATGAAACTGCTCAATGGCTTTTAACTGTACTATCACACAAAAAAAGCAGAAAAAAAGGCTCCAGGCTACTGAAGCAACAGAAACCAGTGAAGGTGCTGCCTCAGCACAAGAAACTTATCTGGAATGTACCATAAGGCAGTTTTTCACAAAAGCAGATTAATATCATGGTCACATTGTGACAGAAACAGTTACATTTACATAACTTTCTAGCAGCACAACATTTTCTACTGCTAAGCCCCTCTGGTCTCCATCAGCTGCTTTGGCGAAGCTGCCTTCCCTCACACTCACCCACGGGCGAGTGAGCAGCTCGTCTACCAGCTACTACAGAGCCACTACCCTCATCCCACCTCCCACGGGATCTTGAGATTCCTCTCGTCTTTAAGAGATAATCCTACAACCACAACTATCTTATATTTATGGGGTAATAATGTCTCAAAGACTCCCAGTACTCTTTGCAACTTGACACATCAGATACTCCCAAGGAGTACGCTATGCACTGAAGAATTACCATGCGCAGCATCACTGGGGAACAGCACTGCCAACAAAACCACCAGAACGAGCTACACCTGCTCTTCCAACTGCTTCACTGAAGGGCAGGTACAAGCACTCAAGATATCTGGGTCCTGTTTTAAGCCTGCTTTAGAGCACTGAAAATGAACTTTCATCTCAATATTGTTCATTTCAGCAATTTATCAGGAGAGACCATCTTACAGAAAGAGGTGAAAGGAGCTTCTGCTTCCAGAATGGACTTCTGGACCACACCAGCCGGTATTTGATCAGCCACTGGGGCTGTTACCTTTCCTCTGGCACACGTACATGGTACTGGAGGAGCGGGAACCCTGCTTGCACATTTCAGCCCAAATCTGCCACCCTTGCAGGTGACTGGCCATCTTCTCACACTGCCACGTTGCAATGCTCATTCAGCACTGACTTTACAAGAAGAGTTACTATAAAATTAGACTAAGACCTCACACCACACAACAGCAGGATGTCATGGTTTGCAAGTCTTGTTCTAAGTTGCAATGGCACTTGGGAGCTGCCAGAACTTGAGATCATTTCTTCACTTGAACTTGTTTTTTCCACTTTCTAGTCTACCCAGCACCAACATGGATTTGTTGAGGTGATGCAAGAAGACTGACGGTGCCATAAATAAGATCGCATTAAACCCCTCGTTTATAACCAGAGGCCATAGCTGTCATTTACACTACCCTCCACCCTATTTTTCAGTCCCCATACACCTCCTCCTTCCAGTTGTTCTTAGCCAGACCTGCCGCTCCAACAATAGTCACTGAAGAAACACACCGACCAAGTGCCCACCCCTTCAGTGTTCTTCACTAGGGCCTCTTCCACCCTCCAATGATGGTGTTCAGGACTAGCAAATCTTAGAAAAATATACTATTTCCCACAGTTAAGCTCCACCCCATGATTGCAAAGGCAAACCAAAGTTACTCCTGCTGTTGGTTTACTTCCTAATTTATGAACCCCTGTAAGAGGAAACCAGATCACCCCCCATTTCAAGGCTTAATCAACACTGTAAAACAAGTAGATGGGGAAAAAACTCATCTAAGCAAACACTTTAATCTCAGGGTGGAATAAGGTATTTTAACAAAAAAAGTTGTTATTGACAAACAAAAAATGGCTTAAAGAACACATTAGAAATAATCAGCTCAGCAAACAGCTTACTTGACAGCACTCCTGTAACAGCTTGTTTTGAAAAACACTGGAACTGTGTTGCTCATTTCCACAATTACTTCTTTTTTGGTTTACACACGCTGACCACTACACATTCACACTATGTCAAGTCGCTGGCTCGTGTAGCGGTCAACATTCACATTGTTTCATCAAGTGTCCTGTTACGCCAGAATTTTTGGCCTGATTGATGCCACCAGTTTTCTCCAATCACTGGACAACCACCCTTGGACAACCAATGCTTTGCCACAGTCACGACACCATGCAGTGCTGTTACTGTCTCAGGTACTGACCTTACACCAGCAAAACCAAGGAGCATTTCGAACCTGGAATGCTTGCTGTGTGAGGAAACTGGCTTAAAGCAGAGGTTCAGAAAATAAACAAACAAAAATACAGTGCCTGAGAGCCTGTTAACTTAGCCACCGAGAAACCACCAAGGGAAAGAAGTGGATACTGGCTTCACGTCGCATCCCACACTCACGCAGCTGAGCCCTGCGAGGAAAGCAATTCAGATGTGGGCCTTTGGACTGGGCTCTGAGTCAGCAAGTCTTTTGGCTCAACAGGTTTGGAAGTCCTGGGACACTAGGCAAATTTCCGAGCACAGGAAAGGAACTCAAAGGCAAATAACAAAACACACATTTAAGAAATAAAACACATGTATAGGTGCTGGCCCCCATTAATAAATAAAATGAACAGACACCACACACACACACTACTCCACACATGACTTCAAGTCACTGAATCTTTGCAAGGCAAGGATCTGGACTGTATTAGCCACATTTTCCCTTCTGATTTGCAAGCAGCAACACCACAGCCCAGTCTATCCGCAGTGGAGCAGGCACACGCGAACTGTTGCATGGTGCATAAGGTGCTATGTTTCATGCAGTAATTCACACCTTTCACCTGTTGGAGTTTTTTTTTTTTTTTTATACAAACTACTGTGAACCAGACTGAACCCATACGGGGCAAAGAGGTTTTATAAAGAGGGGAAAGCCTGACTGACCCCAAGCCATTGCCCCTGCATCAAGCCCACTGCTGCATGCAGCTCTACAGCAAAGCCCCCCTGCACGCAGGGTAACACAACAAGGGGCCACGGAGCAAGAGGCAGTCAGAGGAGTCACAAGGCGGTCTTCAGCCCCAAAACAACCAGTGCAACTAGCAGTAATTCAGCTTTTAGCATGAAGACGTAAACTCGCTCAGAATTACAGCACATCCCACGTACATGGGGAATGCACATGTGCCCCCTCCCCCCCGCTGGAGTCCAGTTATTGTAGCCCAGGAAACAGCTAAATATTTGGCCCGTCAGACCAGTTACCAAGACCCTCAGAAATATCCACCCACAGTTGCCCAGCTTTTGACCATTTAAGAGTAAGATCGCCCATAGCCAAGTCCCCATCAGCGCTCGCAAGTGTTTATATAACGCGAAACATCCCTTGCAACTGTGCCTCAAGTACGAGAGGAAAAACACCGGGAAAGTTGGAGCGG
>NW_009609980.1:0-7252 GCF_000690535.1 Cariama cristata
CTCTTTCCCCTTCAAAACTGTTTCCCAAGAGACTCTCTTAACCAGTGAGCTGAACAGGCCAAAGTCTGCCCTCCGGATGTCCAAGGTAGCTGTTTTGCTGACCCCTCTCCTTACCTTACCAAGGATGGAAAACTTTATCATTTTGTGGTCGCTATGCCCAAGGCGGCCTCCGACCACCACATCTCCCACCAGTCCTTCTCTGTTTGTAAAGAGCAGGTCTAGCGGGGCACCTCCCCTCGTAGGCTCACTTACCAGTTGCAAGAGGAGGTTCTCTTCCACACACTCCAGGAACCTCCTGGACTGTTTCCTTTCTGCTGTGTTGTATTTCCAGCAGACATCTGGTAAGTTGAAGTCCCCCATGAGAACAAGGGCCAGCGATTGTGAGACTTCTACCAGCCACCTGTAGAACACTTCATCCACCTCTTCATCCTGGTTGGGCGTTCTGTAACAGACTCCCATCAGGTTATCTGCCTTACTGGCCTTCCCCCTGATCTTTATCCAAAGGCACTCGACCTTATCATCGCTATCATTAAGTTAATGACAATCAAAACACTCTCTAACATATGGAGCCACTCCACTGCCTCTTTCCTTGCCTATCCCTTCTGAAGAGCTTATAACCATTCATTTCAGCACTCTAGTCATGAGACTACGTCCAATTGTTTCTCTGTTTCTAATTTTCTTTCTAAATTCCTTATATGGGACATCTTGTCAGTATTTTGCAGTTGCCCAGATCACTTTTCTCTTAGGAGAGTATGTTGAGGGCATTTGAGAAATGCTGCTTTGAAGCTGTAATTTCTGAGTCGATTTTGTGAACCAGTTGTGTTTTGGGCATCATGATTTTTGAAAGTTTCATTGTACAGGATGCATTTTTGTTGCTCTTGCAAAATTCTTGTCTTTCATCTCGTTTCTCACATCATCAGCTGTCTCATGTCCATCCATGGTAGTAAATGCAAGCTTGTTCTAGTGTACCCAGCCTGTTTGGTAGAGGAGAGATTGGATTTGGAGAGGTGACTGGTTTCTCCTGCCTTTTGAAGGAAAGGACTGATTTTTATACTTGTGTTTTTCTCAGTGGGATGCTAACTCAGGTCTATCTGCTTTACTTAGCTGTTGATTTTCACAAAAGCCAAGGGAAAGATCCCACCATTGACATTTCTGCTTTTTGCCAAATGTAGTTGAAATTTGAGAGTTGTAGTTTGAATTACGAGAACCGGAGAAAGATTCTTGCAGGCAGATAATATGTTCATATAGCCTTAATTCCATAGTAAATCAGAGCTAGATATAGTTTCTTTTAGAACTATTTGTCTTGAATGTTTATGTCCTTGTGGAGAACTTTGAGTCTGCAAGGACTTTCCCATGTACAAGTGTGCTGAAGTTATTTTCAGTTGAATCAAACAGGACTAACTTTACCCTTCTGCTGAGCATTTGTGGTTTCTCAGCTGCTACTACTACAGAGGAGGAAAACGTTGAGATTGTGAATTCTTTGGACAGAACAGTAGTTAAGTGTTTCATTGTGCCAAAATACATAGCAACAGAACAGTGAATATAAACAGCTTCCTTCCTGTCCCAGTCCCCCGTCCGTGTGTCCCCCCCCTGCCCCGCAAGAAAAAGGGGATCCTACTGAAATATTTTGCTCTGTGCACAAGTTCGTGGATGCTGCCTGTCCTAGCTTGGCTACTTATTATCCGCCTGCCTTGGACTTAAAGCAGCATTTTCCAGGGAGAGTGGTTTTAGAAATGGGCCTATGAAGTTCCTCCCTTCTGCTTTCTCAGGCAGATTTCCAGATTGCCGTGGAGAAGAGCCTGGGGGTGTCATGGCCTCTTTTCAGGCACAGTTTGTCCTGGTTTTTGAACTTCGTTGTCAGCCTCCTCTAAGGTGGTCTTACTTTATGATTTTGTACATGTTTTTATTTTCTTCAGAAATGGCTTTTCTGGAATTCGAGTGTCATTAAAAGTTCCTTTTCTTGAACACATTTTTGATTTTATGGGTAATCACTGTTAAATCCTCATCTGTGATTGGGTCACTGTGTTGGCAACTTTGATGCTTCTCAAATCTGTGTTTTTATTTGTATGAATGATAACTATACAGAACTTTTCAGATTTGGATGTCAGGTTTATGTAATAACAGACTTATTTTTAAAAATAACTTTTTAGATATTTGGGTACGTGTTTCCCCATACCAGAAGCAGAGACAAAGATCAGAAACTTTGAAATTGCAAATTGTGAAAGCCTACAACATGAATACTTCGAAGTTCATCCCTAGAAGAACTTGGTTTCAGTTTTGATGCGGTGTAATTCAGTGCTGAAGGGAGATAACTTGTGGAGGGAGACACATTCTTCCTGACTGCCGGCCTGCCCCTGCCTGGCGCGGGGAGCCCTGGGCCTTCCCTGTGGGGCTCCTGCGGGGGTGCGCGTGTGGCGGGGATACGGTCTCCAGCAGATGTCGCTGTCGGTAAAGTCCTGCCGCTGCTCTCTGGTGAACCGTTAGCGGTTCGTCCGTGCCCGTGACGTAATGCGCTGTGCCGCTTGCATCTGCGTTAATCGCACGGATTGCTTTGCTTTGGTCTTTGCCAACGTTGCTTGTCATCAGCTTCTGGTTTTGAGGCGTTCACCCTCATGAGTCTGTTTCTTTTTCGTCCTTTATTTTGTTTGTAAGGGCAAAAACCTAGTTACAGCGTTTTTAAGTGCTTAATTGAATGCTTGCTGCCCCTGGAATATGCATATAATATGATTAATATAATTATAATTATGAAAAAGTAATTAAAGCAAGGGCCTCATGAGCTCCCAAGCAAGGTAAATGAAATAATATAGTGGAACAGGTTTCATTTTGGTTTTTGTTTCCAGTTTTTTGGGGTACTTCCTATTATCCCTGAAAGAGAGTTATTGTACAGGCTACATTTAATTGAGATTAGATTGCTTAATTGTATCAATAATAGCTTTCAAGTTTTAGAGTCTGCTTAGAGTATGCCTGTATGTGTGGAAGTTATATACTGCGTTTATGTACTAAAAAAAGACCCACAGAAATTTATTTCTCTAAAATGTCACCTAGTGGCTTTAGATTAATAACTGAATAGTTCCCTGCAGAAAAACTTTTACTGCTGCAGAAATCTTTCTAAACATTACACAAAATTATTTAGGCGTTATTTTTTATATAAAAATATCTTAAAGCCTAAGTCTTAATTAAAAGTCATTTAAATGTGGTTCCTGAGTGCTATAAATTACCTTTGATAATAAGACTTAGTGTGCAGTTCTGAGTCACCAGTGAAACAACAAATTACCCCCCCTGGTGTACTATAGTTAGTATGATAAGTCTTTGATTTAGTGAGCACTTGTGTCATATACAGAGGGGAAAAAGATGAGAACTAGAATATTGTTGTGAGCGTTTGATCTTAGGGTAAATCCTAGTTTTTATTATTTTGATGTGAATATTTAGTATTTGTCTAGATTAGTGTAAAAGCTGTGTTTTAGGGAGCTTTAGACATCATTTTAAATCTCACTATATAGAAGTAGTAGGTTAGTATCTGTGCCTGTGGTCAGACAACAGGAAGTGGTTGTGTTGGTGTGTTTAATCTTCATAATTTCCAGACACTACATTGAGATGTGGTGATTACATGCATGCTTCTAAATTGTTGCAATGCTAGGTGAAACAGTTTCATCTAAACAATCTTGCATGGTAACTTAATCCTTTTTATGTACAAGGAACATCTTTATAGGTGCTATTGATAAAAGAACATGGAATTATTTTTTTTTTCTGATTGTATGACCTGTTAACACTAACAAAGAATTTTTTAAAAGCAGTTTGTTATGTTTCCTACCTGATACGTAAAAGAAAATTACGTGGGTCATAGAAAATCTGAAATAGTGCAGGAGTGATATGATACGGTAACTTGTAGTCTTAAACTGATAAAGGTCACTTAAAAGGAACTGTAAAGATAGCATAAGGCTTCACTTCAATGAAAGTTAACCTTTATGGCTTAGTGTTTATCCTTCTTACTGGTTTTCCTTGCATTTTTGAAGACTGTATCAGTATATTTTCCACTCAGGTGTAATTTTCAAAGGATCCATGTATTTAAGTGTAGCTATGTGACTTCCTTGTAGAAAAGGACTTGTATAGGAAAGTACTACTGGTTTTCCAAAAAGAGCTGTCATCTGGTACCATGATTACCTTATAGTGGGCACCTTTTTGTCATTATCCATTAGTATACGTGGGCAAAGTCGTGCTTTAGTCATCAGTTGCCACAGTAATAACTGCCTAATAGCAATCAGTTTGTACAGTTATCCCTTATTTTCATAATATATCTGGGTACCTTACTCTGTGAACCTTCTGTTTTACTGTTTATGTTTACAAAGGTCACAGAAAACCTGAGGATAAAAGGCCTCATAAATACTTTTCTGTTTCACTGTTCCCTCTCTTATTTAAATGTCTTTGAGTGGAAAAGCAAGGGGTATTCTCTTGATAGTTTCTCAAACTGAAATGCATTAGTTTCAAGAAAACGGTGTATCAAATGAGTCTTCATTCAGTCAAACACGGATGCACAAATGGAAATGATCATTTAACTTCTGTGCCTAGTCATAGTGAGAAAATAATTCTAAATATGAGTTAATAGTTGTTTCTTATTTGAAAATTAAATAATATCCTAATGAATGTATCCTGACAGTGCTCTTTCTGAAGAAGAAAAAACTACATTGCGTGCTGGACTTATCACCAACTTTAATGAGCCAGTGAATCAGGTTAGTGGTGAACCATTAATTGTTACTCTCCCAGCAAATGCTCGTATTGGTATCTAATTTGCTCTATCCCTTTACAAAGTGTTTAATAATGATGATAATAAAAGCTGACAAGTTGCAATTTAAATATTGCCTTTCAGACCGATCTTTATGTTGAAGTGAAATCTTTTTCCGTAGGTGATAATTCAACATGTTTCGTCTCTTTTGGTTTGTTTTTTTGTTGCTGTGGCAGTTTATGTTGTCCCTTGCTGTTAATGCAGCTGTTTGGTGAGATGGTTCAGGGAATGGATGTAGCACAAAAATAACCTACTCTCCCTCTGTGATTTTTCTTTTTTCAGCTGTATCTGTTCTTGGATCTTACTCCCAGTATAGCCATGGAAGGAGGTGTGGTGGTGGTGTAGCAGGAGTGAGCTGTTGAGAATGCTGCTTCATAAACCCACCTAAGCAGTATTGCTGTCACCTATCAAATCACAGCGTTAATGAATTTGTATAGGCATAATAAAACTTCAGTATGATAGTGTCTTATCTTACATAAAGTGATTATTTTTAAGCTAATATTTTGATTAGGATAAGGATTTATTGTTAAAAAGACTATAGAGCTAATGTTAGGGGTCAGAATATGCCTATGCCAGATGAATCAGTCTTCCTTCTGCTTCCCTCTGCCCTTATACATAGATTCTGCAGGGAAGTATTTTGCTGATATTTTAAACTAGGTCTTAAAAATTTTTTTCAAGAAAATAGAGAAATGGTTTGCATAAGGTAAACCTTCAAAAGAAGAGATACAGCAAACAAACTTCCATTGTGTAGACAGTCCGGTTTCAGCCTTTCAGGATTCTTCGATGGGATTAATGTTGTTTGTAGCATTGGAGCAATGTGTCAAAATTAGGGTAACTTAGTCTTTGTAGAAGACCTTTGTGCAGTCGTCTGCAATTAGCATTTAAATTTGTTATTTCAAATGCAATTTTTTAAAATGCAGGTAAACATAGAAAATATATTTTAAATTTCTAGTGCGGGTACAGTTTCATTGTAAAAAATACCACTAAGCTTTACTTTTTTCTTTATTTCAACCAAAAAGAACTATGAAGTATGTCATGTTGGACTGTAGAGTGTGTCATTTATGCTACTACTAGGTAGTATCAAATTTATCAGATACCTATTTTTGAAGTTGTTGCATGATATTTACATTTCTGAAATCCTAACATTAACTGCATTGTACATAAAACAGTTCAACCTTTTTGTCAATAATTTTTCCATACCTCCATTAGTATTTAATCAGTTTGCTTGCTAAGACAGTAGTATGATTTAATTTAGAGTTATAAGTTCCACTGCTGGTCAGTAGTTCTGCAATTCTGAGACTCTAGTTGCAGGCTGAGGTTGGAATCTTTTTAACTGACATTTTAAAGGCTAGTGGCTTTATGTATTTATTTGTGGGTCCTTATGATAGTTTTGGAATGTAGTCTTTTAAGATGTGGAGGATTTTGTTTTATTTTATGCCAGCAGCCCGCTCCTAACTGATTGCCCAAACCATTGTAGTGATATTGAGAGTCTACCTCCTCTACATTCTCCCTTGTTCCCCAATCTGTGTTGTACATATCTTGAGGTTTCTTTTGAAGCACCTTTCATTTAGTCCCCAGCCTGCTTGATATGCCTCAGTTGTGGTCTCTTGTGTTGCTGATGAGTGCTCTTTTCCAGTCTCAGATACTTCCTAACACAGTTGCTCTCTGCTTGTGCTTTCTGCACCATTGAAGGCAGAAGAATGAGGACCCTTGAGTATATAAAAAAAACCAACAACTCAAACATAGAAGAATTAGACATAGTATTGAGATGTGATGATACCAGCTGACTTCCAGGGGAGGGGGAGAAGAAAAACAGAACATACCATATGTTAAGAGCATAATTTCCATGCCCTGTGAAGGTACTTACCATATGGAGGGAACAGAGAAGCGAAATACTCCTTGAAAAGTATTACAGCAGATTTTTTTTTCACTTCAAAAGTTAGCCCTCAAGGGAAAAGTACTCTTAGCATCCCTGGAGAGGGTTGCCTCTTGTGTCATATACAGAAAAGTGTTTATTTGCTCCGCCCTCCTGCCAATCGACATCACTTGATCTGAAAATCAGTAAGACTCCCAGCTCTTCCTTGCAAACGTTGGCGTTGGTTTTCGGAAGCAATTCTTCTCCCAAAGCAAGTGGGCAGGAATGAATAAAACTGTAGGAAGTTTTATGGGGTGGTCAGACTTCAGATAAAACAGCTAAAAGAGCAGCAAAGGAGGGCATGACTATTCCCTCTTATGCCTGTAAGTTCCTTGGATTCCTTTTGATAGCATAAGAAGGTGACTTCTTCGCTGAGCTGGAAGCATGGTGCTAGTTGTAAGGGTATGTTGAAGGTGAGACCGTCTGCTTCATTAAGGTTGTCCAATCAAGGACCTTTTCAGTGCGAACAGGATAAGAATGGGGAAACAAGAACATGAAGTTTTTGGATGTTTGAGGTGGAGTTATGAAGGACTATGCAAAATTTATTAAGGAATGTT
>NW_009609980.1:7274-18369 GCF_000690535.1 Cariama cristata
AGAGGGTAGAAAAAGGGCCAGTCATACGTAAACTGTGGCTAGTCAGTACCTGTGTCTGAGCAAGACCTGCACCTAATCAGCACTGTCTGTCCTGCCTTCTGGTTGAATCCCTTTGCTATCTTTCTGTGTGATCTCACTCTGTTTGTGATGTGTGTGTGCTGCAAAGACTAGGTGCCAGCTACTGGCAAGACTGACGTGAGTGGGATTTGGTACCAGCACCCAAAGTCAGATGGTGGGGGTGGCGTAGGTGCCCCTGACCTGTGGTGTGAGGAACTGGAGCAAGTGAGATTCTCAGCTGAAGCCATGGGGATGGTACCACAGCTTACAGGCATGTGTGCCTGGGGAGAGGGAATGTCTCTGTCGGAAAGCTAAAACTCAGGTATAGCAGAAATGAGTAATATGTATTCAACAGTCTATGTTTGTTTGTAGAAAGCTGTAGAAAAGATCACTAAGTAAAATGTGGTTCCCAAGTATCTATTTCTTCATTTATGTGATTTCTAGGACAAATAAATTTAGTGGTCTTTATCTAAAATCTGAACAAGGTAGCCAGCTTAGTGTTTAATGTAAATATTTGCTGTGAACATAAAATAGATGACTTTTTTTTCTCCACAGTTATTTACATGCAGCAAATTTAAAAATAGTTTGAGAAAAAGCACACAAAAATCTAGCAATCCATACTGGATTTTTTGATTCAGGTTTTATTTGACTGTTAATTTCTGCATTGTACACTTCCTAAATGATCTTTGACTTTGTGGTGTCTATGTTTTGTTCTGCTTTCTTGCAGATAGCAACTCAGATCTCTGTACTGATTGCTAAAGTTGCCAGGGTGGACTGCCCACGGCAGTGGCCAGAACTTATACCCACTCTTCTAGAATCTGTGAAGGTGCAGGATGATCTTCGACAACACAGGGCACTGCTTACCTTTTATCATGTTACAAAGACCTTGGCATCCAAACGACTTGCTGCTGATAGAAAACTTTTCTATGATGTAAGTAATGTGATGCAATACTGTGATGCGACTGCCTTTGAAACAGAAGTGCTCTCACTTTGGTGGGTATGTGTACAATATGAAACAACTGGAAATCAGTTTCTAGGTGAAATGTTTTTGAGATCTTTATTAATTTTGCATGCAGCTTGAGTGTTATTATAAGAACTTGTGTTAAGGAGCAGTGCTTCATCTGCAGAACAGTATCTGCACGTCAACCTTGTGTTATCATGCCATACAGCAGATCTTATTATGTATGAATTTGCAGTGTTTTTGGAAGTGTGCTCTGGATTCGCAATTCAATATACTCTCTTAAAAAAGGCTTATTTTAAAAAAATACTTCCATACCACAGTATTTTTGGCTTTTATTGTCAGTGGGAATGTGTTTGGATTTTTTCCAGATCAGCTTCTTTCTCCAGGTTAATGAAAACGCAAGATATGAATGCAAATGCCAAATCTTGTCCCATGCATCTTACAGTCTCCGTTGTGAGAATCCACTGATCAGAACACAGGCTTACCTTTGGTGTCGACTGTTGCATCTCCAATCCCATTTAGAGTTAGGCAATGATATAGTACAATTAACTGAATTTAGTGAGTTAAACATCTTTTCCAAGCATGTGACATTTGAATTTTCAAAATTCTATTTTATTCCTTCATTTTAAAGAGAAGGTTATAGCATAGATAATGAAGACTATTTCTGAAGGTTTACCTATTTATCTAACGTAGAAAAAGTTTTCTGGCTGTGTAATCATTAAAGTAAAATTTAAATCATCAGGAGTCTGAGGAACTGAATGCTGGCTCTTATAATGGGACAGGACTGAAACAATGATAAGTTGCAATGAGATGTGTGTGTAGGAGAACAGTGTTTTCTCTCTCTGCCGCGTATAGGTATGGATGAATATAGTCTCTGTTTAGGACATATTTGTTTATATTTTGAAATTTATTAGGCTGTTATACAAGGTATGGATAATGGAACAGTATTGCTTTTGATGTATTCACAGATACTAATTCCAATGTAATAAAGAGCAAGTGAGATATTGATTTCTTTTCTAGAGCTCTCCTAAATCAAGATGTTGCTTGTACAGCATGATTATGCATCTGAAAGTACTGTTAATGCTTAAGGATGTTAATGCTTAAACCCAAAACCCAATCCCAAACCTGTACGTTCATAAAACAGCCAAATCCAGACCATCTCAACAGAGAGGCAGAAAGGAATTTATAGGTTGTAAGATCCAGTATTTGTTGGTAAAGTTATCATGTCCAATAGTACCTTTGCTGTATTTCTACTGTGTTAGCAGGTTCCAAAAGAACTCAGTTACCTTCAGTCATTTTTGTGTGTCCAGGAAACTCATTAAGTTTGTATGAACCTTTTTCCTTATGGAAAACCATTTTTCCAGCATGGTATTGCCTTTGTATGTTCTTTTGCTGGTAGAGTGAGATAACTTCAGACGTGTGAAGAAAGTGCTTATAACAATTTTTTTAGATTTGTCAAGCAGTTCTTGTCAAAAATATAATTGAAATTTCATTGTAATCAGCATACTTTGTAAGCAGGCTTTTTAATGCTTAAATGTTGGTTTTTGACTGGTGCATATGTTCAGTATCCAAAATTCGTCTGTCATCTGGTTTGACAGGAATGAAAATTGTCAGTACATCCAGTTTCACTGTGTTGGGAACACTGTGTATGTTCACAGTTTTTTGTACTTTAGGTGGATAAAGGAAATTTTCTGAGCATCTGGCACTATAGGGTTCGCATTTAAGGATTAGGGTTTTTTTTAATAATGTCAAAATTGGACAACTTTGACATCTGCTTCTTCTGTCTCCTGGTAGAGGGAATTCACATCTGTTGGGTGGTATGTGACTTCTCTTGGACAGTCAGAAAACCTTTCTTATGGGATGGAGCCATTTGAAGCTCAAAGTTCTAAAAACTTAAGTAACAGATTGAAAACTTTCTTGATACTTTCAGATAAGTAGTTACAGTTTCAACATTGTTTTAGTACAGCTTTGGAACAATTTTTTCATGTAATATGGTACTTGGAGATTGAGTCATGCTTACAGATAAGGCATCCCTTATTGAACTCTGTTACCTGAGGTTTAGAAAGAAAAAAGTTAGATGATGTACAGATTGTGATACACTAACTTGTAAATGCAGCTTATTTATAACTTCATCTTTCCACTGAGTAGCACAGTTATGATTATAACTACATTAACTATCTTCAGGGTAGAATCGGCCACTTTAGTACAAATAGAAAAAGGTAATATCTGGTTATGTTACTACTTACTGTTATGGTTAGCATTAGTGTATTCTGTTTAAAAGAGACCCCCCCCCCCCAATACCCAAAGTCAACCCCCAAAACATGAGTAGGTTGAAACTATTGATAATATTCAGTGATGTGTTTCTGCAACTCCATGAACACATCATTGAACAATTATCAAGAGTTTCTACTCTCTCACCTTTACTCACTCAAAGGAACCAAATAAACAGGTCTTATGTGCTTTTGATTCCATTGATGTAACGGGTAGCAGACTAAGCCCAGTTTCTTCCTTAACTATGAAGCTGTCAAGTGCTACCATAACTGAGTGAGAAATTCTTTATCTTCTGTGTATACTTAAGATATCTTTATCGGGTAAGAACTGTTTGGAAACTGTAATGTGAATTAAGTTTGGTATTTGTTCAGTGCTATGTGATTAGAAACTGTCATTCTAGATTTTCAGTAATTTGAGGCAGAAAGTCAGCATTTGCAGCTATCAGCAAAATAAAGTTAGTTTCAGTGCAGGCATTGTTCAATACTATTTTTATTAGAGATAGGCATGAAAATGCTGTGTACCAGAATAAGCCAGTTCAGATATTTACTGTACTCTAAGGCAAACAGTTTAAGTCTTGTGGGAGACGAAGCAATGAGGAAAGCTGATAGGTTTTTGAAGCCTTATGCCGTATTATAGACCTGTGGCTGTATTTAGTGAAAATCAGATAAGAAAGGCAGCCTACATCATTGTCTTTAAAGTGGTAGAGTCATAGAGCAAGTAGTCAAGGAAGCAGGTGAGTCCATCATCGTCTTCAAATTAAGACAAGATATTTTTCTGGAAAACATCTTTGGATCAATGCAACTCAGTATAACAAAGAAGCAAGTGAAACACTGTGGCCCATGGTATATGAGAACATGGGTTAAATAACAGTCTAAACTGGCCTTTAAACTTTAGGAATTTATTATGCTATAGTCAAATTCAGGAAATGAAATACATTGTTGGTCTTTCTTCCTTTTGCAGCTTGCATCAGGTATTTATAGCTTTGCGTGTTCCTTGTGGAATCATCATACCGATACGTTTCTACAGCAAGTTTGTACAGGGGATGAAGCTGCAGCCACAAATTCACTAGAAAGAACCTTGTTGTCATTGAAAGGTAATAATATAGAATGATATTAAATATAAGGAGTCAAACAAAGTTCTTCACAGTGAATGAGTAAGACTTCTTTGGTGAAAGAGTTACCATCCTCTAAGCCATGTCCATTGAGAAAACCAGTAATCTTGATTTATTTTACCTGTACCTTTAGCAAGGCAGAAGGAGGATTGTTCACACAGAAGGGGGAGAAGATAGTCTTGTTTCTCAGTATGTACCATTCTGATACACATGTTGTAAGAAGTCAAGTCTAGGAGGTGGAGAAGTGGAGTGTGTAACAGGATGCTTTTTTACCTATGCTGTAATTTAGGCTTGCTTCTGTCTATCTTTAGGCACTTAAGGAAGCTGAGCTATGATTTTTGTTGGGAGGGGACACAGCCAGGGCAGCTGACCCAAACTGGCGAAAGGGATATTCCATACCATACCAACTGAGGAAGATGAGCTATGAATTTTGTTGCATTAAGTTCACCTTGTGCTCAGTGAAGAGGTAGCCTTAGCAGCAGTTTAGATTTTAGGTTGATTCTCAAGTATTTACCAGTGGGATGAATGCACATTCTTACTGTACTTTGCTGCTTTAAAGAATGGAGATATTTGTGTGCAGTGCTTGCAGTGTAGGCGATACCTGTTTTGAATTGTTTCAGAAGGTACAGCATGTGGCTTCTCTGGGTTACTGGGTGGCTTAAGGACCGTTGTTGACTCTACTTGGCCCTTTTCCTGCTACAGAACCTTTCAGAAGTTAAATACTAACAGCTTTTGCAGGATGCTTCTTGATTCAGTGACTCTTGGAGTTCTCTTCATTATTCTGCACATAATGTACTGAATTTTAAAGTAATTTCAACAAGGTTAGATTTATGTTGGATATGGTTGAGGCATCCAAAGGCCCAAAATTAAGTGTATTTTTGAATATGGAGAATTGGAAGAAAGGCACAGCAACTGTAATTGTAATCATGTTCTGAAATCTGATGGAACAAGGGCTGAGAAATACTTACACAAGTAACATTTTTTTTTTCCCTAGTGCTTCGTAAGCTGACAGTCCATGGGTTTGTAGAACCTCATTGGAGTGTAGAGGTGATGGTAAGTGTCATCTATTTCTAGTTCTGGGTTAGAAATCTTTTGTGATGATTTCAAGTGCTGTTAGAGTTATGTTTAAAAATCGTTGAAAGGCGCGTATTTGTGTTATGTAAAGGAAGTTCAAGCAACAGGCTCTCAAAGTTGTCCTCCCATCAGTTAAGAGCTGTCAGATCCTAGGTAGATCCTAAACACTATGACACTAATGGCATGATGTTTAAAAAAAGAAAAGGTAGGTACCCCTTCCAATTTACATGTCACATGATAGTGACAACCCAAGCACCAGCCTTAAGCCCAAACACTGCCTGCTTTGTTGGAGGAATTGGGTACCTGTGACCTCATCCTGAACGAGGAGGTTGAGAACAGGAAAGAACTGGTAAGCAGATTGTAAAACATATGTCTATGTTTACCTATATGTCCTTCCATTACAGATGGTATGCTGTTTGTGTGGTACTAATAAGATCAGTTTGGATCATCTATGCAGTCTGCTAGGTAGCTGATTATTTGTTTCATGAGGAAACTGTTTGCCCAAGATAACCAATTAGTTTAGTTAAAAGTGATAAGGTAGTGTCTGAGCTAGTAATATGTCTGAACTGACTTAAGTTTGACTCAACTTTCTTCTCATAATACAGTGCAAAATAAGTTCCACCTTTAAAAGACACATATACTTTTGTATTTTTCAGGGTTTTCTACATGCAGTGTTTGAGCGACTAAAACAGTTTCTGGAGTGTAGTAAGTATTTGGCTATTTTTCCTTGTATTGGTTGTTAAATATTAGAGGCTGGATGAAAACATAATACAGTGTACTGCATCATCAATAATCATTTAGGTGCACTTATGAAAAATACCTTGCAAAGCTATTGCTTTAAATGCTGCTGAAACTGTCAGAAAAGACTTCATTAAAAGTGTCCTTTAATACCAACAGACAGAATCCCACCAAAATTATACTTGGTGTGATAATACCAATGGGAAAAAAAAAATCTTAAGCCATGGATTGACAAAGTATCCATATTAAAATATGTAGATGCTACTAAAACCCAGATCATCTTGAGTTTTCTTTGGGAGAGTTTTATGTTTTTTCTTTTTCCTGGAGTTTACCATGTATTTTGGTCCATGTCCAATGAGAAACAAAGACCACACTCAGCTGTATGTACTTTATTAACTGGAAGAGTAGCAGTCTGAGACAGGCAACCACAGGTTCACACAGTCAGCAGAAATACAAGCATAATTGGCAGATGTTAGTGCTTTTGCAGGGAAGTTACCTGAAGCAAGCCAAAAGGAGGTATTCTGCAGTGTTGCATCTGAATTCACTCCTCTTTTCCTACTTCTACGTTTGGAGTAGACCTGGTGCAAGCCATGCATTCATTTGAAGCCTGTCAGGTCATTATTTTAGGATGCAACAACACTTTTTCTAGGAATATAAGTCTAAAGTGAGTAGAAAGAGTTTTTTGTTGTAAATGAATGTACTTGGCTCAGGAGCCTGTACTTAGATGAGAGGGACTGATCTGGGCTCTGAGCCTTGCTTCTAGAAAAGATGGAAACTGCTGCTGTGTTCAACGCCAGAATGAAATACCTTTTTTGCTCTTCTGAAATGCAGGCTTCTTTGCATGCAGCTGTTTGCCCCTTCTATACTATAGTCTTGCTCTTTCTGGCCCTTTTTTCATTTTTGGGTTGCCTAGCTTTAATCTACTGACTTGAAGACCATCCCTTCCTGAAGCTTGGTGGTTAACATAGTGCCCTAGGCCACGAGGACTGTGGGCTTCGAATGTGCTGAGATAAAAACTGAGCTGAGCCTTCCCATTCCCACTTTTCTAATCAATAATTTGTTTTGTAAAAGCAGGCATGACTACAAGATTAGTGTTTACATTTATTGTGTTTTCTGTCTGTATGCCTTCATTATGACTCTTTTTGTTTTTCTCTGTTTTTATAAAAGCTGTATCTGTTTTTTTTAATTCAGAATGTTTTCCAGTGTTCATAATCAATTATGTTCTAAGGTGGAGTTTCTAGAAAAGCACATACTATAATGTACTAAGGATATACCGTAGTTTTGATAAAAGGGCACGTTTGTATTGAATTTCAGTGCTTTTTTACTTCTTGTCTATGCTAGCATTTGCTTGCATTATTTGAACCATCTTTTATCATTGGGTTGTCTGTAATGATGTCCCAGTTGTTCTGTTCTGATCAGTTGTGGTGAATTTCACTGCAGCTGAGAGAAATGGTTAAATTATTCCACCCCCCATCCACTCCCACCTCAGTACTCATTACCTTGAATTTGACTTTGAATTTATTCTGCCATAGAACTTTTCTGGCTGCTGTAATCCCTGAACAAGTTCTCCAGTGTTCATTTTTTAAAACATAGCTATCCAGAAAGAAAAGGAAAGTCTGAAAAAATGATAGTTGTTAAATATCTGATTTACCAGGTAGAAGTATAAAAGCAGAAAACGTATGCAGAGATCGTCTAGAAAAGACTATAATTCTGTTCACTAAAGTGGTAAGTAAATTCTCCATTTGGTTACTGAATAGTTTACCATTCTGGAGGAGCAGTCCCCATTCAGATATGTATGTGCCTTAAAGCCAATAGGTTTCAAATATTGTAAAGAAATGGAAGGTACTGCAACTTAAAACTTCTTTGTTATGAAGGGTATTTTGGAGATTTTTTGAAGAAAAGGATGTCTGTTTGCTTATGCTGACTTAAGTTGTGGGAGTGAAGAATACATTACCTTAGCTCAAACAAAATTAAATGCATTCCATATATAAATGACTTAGCTAGGATTTAGCTCAAAAAAGAATCCTGGAAGTTTTACTGAAACATTAGTATCAGCATTGATCAGTAAGGAAGAGATGAACTTTTCATTCTGTCTTTTATAAGTCGTTAGATTGCTATTTCTAAAGCCCTGTTAGTTCTATTGAATAACTGGTCACTTTTAGTTTATTGAAAGAAAATAAACAAAAAACTCTCTTACCCTCTGTGAATTTTGTATTATATGATGCATTTGGAGTTGTTAGCTAATTCTGTGCAACCATTAACTGCATATATTGTCGGAAGGTAGCTTTAGCATTATCACTTGCTCTCTTTTTAAAAGATATAAAGCCTACAGAATTCCAATTGTTTTCAGATTCTATTTTTGGGCCATCGATCTTATTTAACTATTCAGCCCAATCATCAGAAGTGGGAGGCACCTGTTGACTTCACCAAAATTGAACTGAAGATGCTCTGATCCAACTTTTTTAGACCTTGTTGTAGTACTTCTTACTTTGAACCAACCAATAAGAAAAGTATGTGAGGCATGTGCATCTATTTTCACAGACTTGAAGAGAAAATGCACTTTGTTAGTAGATAATCTATCACCTGTAGAAATTCACATGGAAGAATTTAGGCTTAGGCATTTTTGCAGTAGTAGAGGAGATTAAAAGAATTGACCAGTGCATTCTAGACCACTAGTTGGAAAACCTAAGCTGATGAAGCAAGTGCTTCTACTGTGGTGGAGGGGGAGAAAGAAGAATAAAAAGTTATTTCCCTCATGCCTCTTTTACTTACAATAATTCCAACAGAGCTCAATTATCTGCTAAAATGCTCAGGGTTTTAAGTGTGGCTGATATGTTTCATATACTATGTTGCTAGCAAGTGGGTCTAGTTGAAAATGAGTCTTGTTCCTTAAACTTCAAAAAAGGTAGTTTTGAACATGAATCAACAATTTCAGGGCAAAATAATGCTTCATTCACCATTGATACTGATCTTTTCCTAATTTCATGTCTGTGTTCAGTTTTCTATAATTTTGTATAAATTGGCACTTGATAACTAGTTTAAGAAAGCATTTAATAAAACTTGCACAAAAAGTGATTTGATTTATCTTTCTTGCTCTTCTTCCTTAATTTTTAGCTTTTGGACTTCCTGGATCAACATCCTTTTTCATTCACCCCTTTGATTCAGCGGTCATTGGAGTTTGCTGTAAGCTATGTTTTCACAGAGGCTGGTGAAGGAGTTGTATTTGAGCGGTTTATTGTACAGTGCATGAATCTCATTAAGATGATTGTAAAAAATTATGCATACAAGCCATCCAAAAATATTGAAGGTAATGCTCCTGTTCACTAAAAACATTTTTTATATATTAAGAAACATTTTAGTAGTTGTTCCCAACAGTACAACTCCTTTAAGACATTCTTTGAAAGCACTTAACGTTTTAATAGTTAGTAATGTGTGTATCTGTCTCTATATTGATAGTTCTTATTTTGATAATTAAAGTATTCATATGTATAGACATTGACTTGCTGAAGTAATTTTAAATACACAAGGAGCGTGAATATTTTTTATTTGTTGGTTGGTTTAGCCTTCATTAAACTCATTTTAAAAAAGCATAGAGATACGGAATTTGGTTTATTTTCATCAAGTGGTTTGATGCATCTTCTCTTTGAGAAATGTTTGATAAAATGGGGTATTTGCTGTAAGTAACTACTACCAATATTCTGAAATGCAGAAACACAGTGAATTTGACATGCAGTTTATATTTTCTGCTTTGTAGGACTGTGTTTCATTCTGAACCTTTGTACACTGCTGTATGTACAGATAATGAAAAATAGAACTGAACTATGTTAAAAAAACCCCCCACAACCTTCCACATTAGTTTGACATTTGGAAATGACTAGGTAACAATTAGCATTCTTTTTCTAAATTTGGAGGGGAAAAAAGAATTTCGTGACCATACTGGTATGTGTAAAAAAGATTACACAAACCCAGCATTTAAAATTCTTCAAAATATTGATGGATTTCAGTGTTATTCCATAATTTTATAGTATATTAGAACATCCCAAACCCACTGATTATTAGCAGAAATTTCTACTTGCAGAAATTTGTTATTGTGTTTGAGTTTTTGAAATAGAAATGTGGTCACTTCTAGACAAGAAGAATATAGCACATTCTGATAAAAGCTGTAGCACTTGACTTTTTGAGAACTGGGTGATTAAAAAACCCATTAAAATAGAAAATTTATTTTTCTTAGTTTCTGACTGACATACACTGTTTGTGTTGGTTGTATAGCACACAGTGTGTGGTTTTATTGCTACTTTCTTTAACCAATATTAACTCCTAAAAAACCCGAGTTATTGTTAAGATTGTATGTGGATAAACTTTCTGAATAGGTATAAATGAAACTTTCTTTGAGTACTGTGTGGCTTTTTTAAAATTCAGTAATGTTAAATAAAAAAAAAAAAAACAACAAAAGGAGCAGATGAACAGTTTTTCTTTTCATTTATGTAGCTGAAAAGCATTTTAAATACTTCCTGAAACCCTACCAACTCTTCAGTCTAATTGTACTGTTAGAGAAGTCTCTTAAAAGTAAATGAATTTGTGAGTTTAACTTGCATTAAAAAAGTACCACCTGAAAGTCTGTTATGAAAGTCTACCATTAAAATTTATTTTTATTCTTTTTTTTTTTCTCTGAGGAGAAGAATTTCTTATCTATTGATTTCTGTCTGATTTTACTACACTACTGTTTGATCCTTAAGTCACTTAATTGTAATTTGGCATTTTCTACATTTTATTTCAGATAGCAGTCCTGAAACCCTTGAAGCACATAAGATTAAGACAGCATTTTTCACATATCCAACACTAATGGAAATATGTAGGAGATTAGTCACTCACTATTTCCTGCT